>NC_066570.1:11183006-11385506 GCF_024679095.1 Eriocheir sinensis
TTATTTAAATATATATACCAAAAACACACATAAAATATTTGAACTAGTATTAAAATAAATATAAAAAGTGCACATACAATAAGGTAAATTTGTATTGAAATAGATATGGAAAATAACTATAAGACAAAGTAAATTTGTTTCAAAATAAGTACGAATACACATAAAATAACGTAGATTTCTATAAAATATATATACAAAATATATAAAATGAAGTAATTGATGTATAAAAAAATGTATAGAAAATACATATAAAATAATGTGAATTCGTATCAAAATATAAACAAAATACTAATAAAGAATGTGTATTTGTATATAGATATACAAAATACAAATAAAATAACGTAAATTTATATAAAACTATATACAAATATCCAAAAAAGTAATTAAATTTGTATATAAATAGATATACAAAAACACATAAAATCAGCTAAATATTAATTGAAATATATATACAACATACATAAAATAATGTAAATTTGTATAAAAATATTTATACAAATACACATATAATAACGTAAATTTGTAAAAATATATAAACAAAACACATTAAATAATGTAAATACGTATAAAAAAAATATGTATAAAATATGCAAATAATCATGTAATTCGTATCAAAATAAATAAACAAAATACCAATAAAATAATACAAATTTGTATGCGAAAACATATACAAAATACACATAAAATAACGCACATTTCTATAAAAATATATGTACAAAAATGCACATAAAATAAAGTATATTTGCATAAAAATAAATATTCAAAATACACATTAAATAATGTAAATGCGTATAAAAATATCTATACAAAATACCTATGAAATAAGTAAATTCGTATCGAGTTAAATTAACAAAATACCAATAAAATAATGTAATTTTGGATGAAAACATATATAGAAAATACACATAAAATAACATGAATACAAATACAAATATACACTTAAAATAATTTAAAATTGAATGAAATAAATATACAAAATAAACATAAAATAAGGTAAATTTGTAATGAAATATATGTAAAAATGCACATAAAATAATGTAAATTTGCATTAAAATATAAATACAAATATACATAAAATAACATGAATTTGAATAAAATTTGAATCAAATTATATACGAATACACACAATAAAATAACGTAAATTTTTATAAAAACATATATACAAAATACACATAAAAGAATGTAAATACGTAGAAAAATATATATACAAAATACACATAAAATAACGTAAATTGTATGAAAATAAATCAACAAAATTCCAATAAAAGAATGTATATTTGTATTAAAATATATATACAAAATACAAATAAATAACTAAAATTTGTTTAAAAAATATACAAAATACACAAAATAATTTAAATTTGTTTGAAAATAGATATGCAAAATACACATGAAATTAGGCAAATTTGTATTGAAATACATTTACTAAACAAACATAAAATTAGGTAAATTTATATGAAAATAGATAAGCAAATACACATAAAATAGCGTAAATTTGGATAAAATATATATACAAAATATACATTTAATAATTTCAATATGTATAAAAATATATATACAAAATATACATAAAATAAGTAGAATCGTATCAAAATAAATAAACAGAATATCAAGAAAATAATGTAACTTTGTATGAGAATAAAGACAAAAATACCCAAATACTTTCATATTTGTATAAAAATATATATACAAAAATACATATAAAATAAATAAATTTGAATTAAATTAAATATAAAAAATGCACATACAATAAAGGAAATTTGTATTGAAATAGATATGCAAAATACACATCAATAATGTAAATTTGTATCAAAATATATATACGAATACTCATAAAATAGAGTAAATTTCTATGAAAATATGCATACAAAATACATATAAAATGATGTAAATAAGTATAAAAATATATACACCAAATATACCTCAAATAATGTAAATTCGTATCAAAATAAATAAACAAAATTGCGATAAAAGAACGTATATATGTAGGAAAAAAATATACAAAATACACCTAAAATAACGAAAATAATTTCAATTTGTATGAAAATAGATATACAAAATACTCATATGAATAGTTAAATTTGTATTTAAATACATGTACAAAATACACATAAAATAATGTAAATTTGTATGAAATGAAAACAAATACACATAAAGTAACGTACATTTGTATAAAATATATACACAAAATACACATAGAATAATGTAAAATCGAATTAAAATAAATACACAGAATATCAATAAAATAATGTAAATTTGTATGAAAATAAAGATGCAAAATACCCATAAAATAAAGCATATTTTTATAGAAATACATATACAAAAATACACATAGGATAATTAAATTTGTATTAAAATTAACATTCAAAATGCACATACAATAAGGTAAATTTGTATTCAAAAAATATGCAAAATACACATAAAAAAGTGTCAATTTGTTTCAAAATATATATACGAATACTCATAAAATAACGTAGATTTCTATAAAAATATATATATAAAAAACACATGAAATGATGTAAATACGTATAAAATATATATACAAAATACACATTAAATAATGTAAATTCGCGTCAAAATAAATAAACAAAATGTCAATAAAAGAATGTGTATTTGTATGAAAATAGATATACAAAATACACATAAAATAACCTAAATTTGTATAAATCTATATACAAAAATACACATATATAATTTAAATTTTTATGAAAATAAATATACAAAATACACATAAAATTAGGTAAATTTGTATTGAAATATATTTACAAAATACACTTAAAATAATGTAAATTTGAAAGAAAATATATAAACAAATACACTTTAAATAACGTAAATTTGTATAAAATATATATACAAAATACACATTAAAAAATGTAAACATGTATAAAAAAATATATACAAAACACAAATAGAATAATGTAAAATCGTATCAAAATATATACACAGAATATTAATAAAATAATGTAAATTTGTATGAAAATTAATATGCAAAATACTTATTAAATAACGCTTTTTTTATATAAAATTATAGATACCAAAGTACACATAAAATATTTGAATTTGTATTAAAATAGATATACAAAATGCACATACAATAATGTAAATTTGTATTGAAATAGATAGGCAAAATACATATAAAACAATGTAAATTTGTTTCAAAATATATATACGAATACACATAAAATAACGTAGATTTCTATAAAAATACATATACAAAATACACTTAAAATTAAGTAAAAACGTATAAAAAAAGTATAAAAATACACATCAAATAATGTAAATATAAAATATATATATATATATATATATATATATATATATATATATATATATATATATATATATATATATATATATATATATATATATATATACAAAATACACAAAATAAGCTAAATTTGAATTGAAATATATATACAAAATACAAAAAAATAAAGTAAGTTTGTTTCAAAATATTTATACAAATACACATATAATAACGTAAGTTTGTATAAAAATATATAAACAAAATAAACATTAAATAATATAAATACGTATTAAAAAATATGTACAAAATACACATGTAATCATGTAATTCGTATCAAAATAAATAAACAAAATACCAATAAAATAATGTAAAATTGTGTGAGAAAATCTATACAAACTAAAAATAAAATAACGCAAATTTCTATGAAAATATATGTACAAAAATGTACATAAAATAAATTTTCATAAAAAAATATATACAAAACACACATTAGATAATGTAAATGAGTACAAAAATATGTATACAAAATACCTATGAAATAATCTAAATTCGAATCGAATTAAAACAAAAAAATACCAATAAAATATATATATAGAAAATACACATAAAATAATCTAAATACAAATACAAGTATACACATGAAATAATTTAAAATTGAATGAAATATACAAAATAAACAGAAAATAAGGTAAATTTGTAATATATAAAATACAATTAAAATAATATAAATTTGTATGAAAACATATATACAAAAACACATAAAATAGCATGAATTTGTATAAAATTTGTATCAAAATACAAATAACACAATAAAATAAAGTAAATTTTTAAGAAAATACATACAAAATACTCATAAAAAAAATGTAAAAACGTAGAAAAATATATATACAAAATTTAATATGTATTTTGTATATATATTTTTTAGAAATTTGCTTTATTTTATGTGTATTCGTATATATATTTTAAAACAAATTTACACTGTTTTATGTGTATTTTGCATATTTTTTTTAATACAAATGTACCTTATTGTATTTGCATTTTGTATATTAATTTTAATACAAATTTAATTATTCTATGTGTATTTTTGTATATGTATTTTTATAAAATTTTTATTATTTTATTGATATTCTGTTCATTTATTTTGATACGCTTTTACATAATTCTATGTGTATTTTGTATATATATTTTTATAATCTTTCCATTATTTAATGTGTATTTTGTATATATATTTTTTACAAATTTACGTTATTTTTTGTGTATTTGTTGATATATTTTGACACAAATTTACAGTATTTTATGGGTATTTTGTATATATATTTCAAAAGAAATTTACCTAGTTTTATGTGTATTTTATATATATACTTTCATATAAATTCAAATTATTTCTAGGTATTTGTGTATATATTTTAATAAATTTTTTACTAGTTATGTGTATTTTGTAAATTTATTTTCATTCAAATATATATTATTTTATTGGTATTTTGTTGATTTATTTTGAAAACATTTTATATTATTTTATATGTACTTTGTATATATATTTTTATACGCATTTACATTATTTAATGTTTATTTTGAATATATATTTTTATACAAATTCATGTTATTTTATGTGTATACAAATATATATTTTCATACAAATTTACATTATTTTATGTGTATTTTGTACATATATTTCATTACAAATCTACCTTATTTTATGTTTATTTTGTATATTAATTTCATTCAATTTTAAATTATTTTATGTGTATATTGTTATCTATATTTAGGCTATTTTAGGTGTATTTTCTATATATATTTTCATCCAAAATTACATTATTTTATTGTTTTTTTGTTAATTTAATTCGATACGAATTAAGATTATTTGATAGATATTTTGAATACATATTCTTATAAGCATTTACATTATTTAATGTGTGTTTTGTATATATATTTTTATGCAAATTTGCTTTATTTTATGTGCATTTTTGTACATATATTTTTAAAGAAATTTGCGTTATTTTATGAGTATTTTGTAAATGTATTCTCATACAAATTTACATTATTTTATTGGTATTTTGTTTATTTATTTTGATACGAGTTATATTATTATATGAGTATTTTGTACATATTATTTATACGTATTTACATTATTTAATGAGTATTTTGCTTATATATTTTTATAAAAATTTACGTTATTATATGTGTATTTGTATAATATTTTGATACCAATTTACATTATTTTATGTATTTTGTATACATATTTCAATTAAAATTTAGCTTATTTTCTGTGTATTTTGTATATCTATTTTCATACAAATTTAATTACTTTTGAGTATTTTTGTATATAGTTTCATACAAATTTCCGTTAGTTATGTGTATTTTCTATATTTATATTTATACAAATACACATTCTTTTATTGGCATTTTGTTTATTTATTTTGATACGAATTTACATTATTTTAAGTGTATTTTGTATACATTTTTTATACGTATTTACTTAATTTTATGTGTATTTTTTTTATATATTTTTATACACATTTACGTTATTATATGTGTATTTGTATAAATATTTTGATACAAATTTACATTATTTTATGTATGTTGTATATATATTTCAATTCAAATTTAGCTTATTTTATGTGTATATTGTATATCTAATTTCATACAAATGTAATTACTTTTGTTGATTTTTGTATATAGTTTTATATAAATTTACGTTATTTTATGTGTATTTTGTATATTTATATTTATACAAATACACATTCTTTTATTAGTATTTTATTTATTTATTTTGATACGAGTTTACATTATTTTATGTGTATTTTGTATACATTTTTTTATACGTATTTACTTCATTTTATGTACATTTTGTATATATATTTTTATAGAAATCTACGTTATTTTATGTGTATTCGTATATATATTTTGAAACAAATTTACATTCTCTTATATGTACTTTGCATATCTATTTCAATACAAATTTACCTTAATGTATGTGCATTTTGTATATTTATTTTAATACAAACTCAAATATTTTATGTGTGTTCTGGTATATATATTTTTTATAAAAAAAAGCGTTATTTTATGGGTATTTTGCATCTTAATTTTCATACAAATTTACATTATTTTATTCATATTCTGTGTATTTATTTTCATACGATTTTTTTATTATTTTGTATATCAATTTTCATAGAAATACACATTCTTTTATTGGTATTTTGTTTATTTATTTTGACGCGAATATACATTATTTAATGAGTATTTTGTATATATATTTTTATACGTATTTACATCATTTCAAATGTATTTTGTATATATATTTCTATAGAAATCTACGTTATTTTATGTGAATTCGTATAAAGATTTTGAAACAAATTTACACTGTTTTATGTGTATGTTGCATATTTTTTTAATACAAATTTACCTTATTGTATGTGCATTTTGTATATTAATTTTAATACAAATTTGATTATTCTATGTGTTTATGTATTTAAAAAAAAAAAATATGCTTAGTTTTATTGATATTTTGCATCATTATTTTCATACAAATTTACATTATTTTATTGATATTCTGTGTATTTATTTTGATACCATTTTACATTATTATATGTGTATTTTGTATATATATTTTATAAAAATGTAAGTTATTTTATGTGTATTTGTTTTCATTTCATACAAATTTACATTATTTTATGTGAATTTTGTACATGTATATAAATAGACATTAACTAATTATATGTGTATTTTGTATATGTATTTTTATACAAATTGAAATTATTTTTGTGTATTTTTTTTATATATTTTTATACAAATTTTCGTAATTTTATTGATATTCTATTTATTTATTTTGAAACGATTTTACAATATTCTATGTGAATTTTGTATATATATTTTTATACATATTTACATTATTTAATGTATATTTCGTATATATATTTCATGAAAATTTGCCTAATTTTAAGTATAGTTTGGATATCTATTTTCAAACAAATTTAAAATATTTTTTTGTACATTATTTTATGTGTATTTTGTAAATGTATTTCATAACAAATTTACCTAATTTTATGTGAACTTCGTATATTTATTTTCATAAAAATTTAAACTATTTTTGTATATTTTTGTATATAGTTTTATGCAAATTTAAGTTATTTTATGTGTATTTTGTATATCTATTTTCATACAAATACACATTCTTTTATTGATATTTTGTTTATTTATTTTGACGCGAATTTACGTTATTTAATGTGTATTTTGTATATATATTTTTATACGTATTTACATCTTTTCATGTATATTTTTTATATTTATTTATATAGAAATCTACGTTGATTTATGAGTATTCGTATATAGATTTTAAGACAAATTTACCCTGTTTTATGTGCATTTTGCATATTTTTTCAATACAAATTTACCTTATTGTATATGCATTTTTTATATTAATTTTAATTCAAATTTAATTATTCTATGTGTATTTTTGTATATGTATTTTTATAAAAATATTCTTTATTTTATGTTTTTTTTGCATCTTTATTTTCATACAAATTTACATTATTTTATTGATATTCTGTGTATTTATTTTGATACGAATTTACATTATGCTATGTGTATTTTGTATATATATATTTTATACAAATATACGTTACTTTATGTGTATTTGTTTTCATTTCATACAAATTTACATTATTTTATGAGTATTTTGTACATGTATTCAAATACAAATTTAACTAATTATATGTGTATTTTGTATATCTCTTTTCATACAAATTTAAATTATTTTTGTGTGTATTTTTGTGTATATTTTTATATAAATTTTCCTTATTTTATGTGTATTTTGTATATTTTTTTTCCTACAAATATACGTTATTTTATCGAAATTTTGTTTATTTATTTTGATACGAATTTACATTATTTGAGGTATATTTGGTATATATATTTTTATACTATTCGTATATATATTTTGATACAAATTTTCATTATTGATGTGCATTTTGCATATCTATTTCAATACAAATCTACTTTATTGTATGTGCATTTTGTATATTTATTTTAATACAAGTTTAATTATTTTATAAGAATTTTTTATATATATTTTTATACAAATATGCTTTATTATATTGGTATTTTGCATCTTTATTCTCACACAAATTCATATTATTTTATTGATATTCTGTTTATTTATTTTGATACGATTTTACATTATTCTATGTCTATTTTGTATATATATTTTTATACATATTTAAATTATTTAATGAATATTTTGTATATATATTTTATCCAAATTTACGTTATTTTATGTGTATTTGTTTATATATTTTCATTCAAATTAGCATTATTTTATGTGTGTTTTCTATATATATTTGAATACAAATTTGCCTAATTTTATGTGTATTTTGCATATCTATTTAAAAAATAATAATTATTTATGTTTATTTTTGTATATATTTTATATAAATTTTAGTTATTTTACTTGTATTTTGTATATATATTTTCCTACAAATATACATACTTTTATTGGAATTTTGTTTATTTATTTTGATACGAGTTTGCATTATTTTTTGTGTATTTTGTATGTATATTTTTCTACGTATTTACATTATTTTATGTATATTTTTTATATATATTTTCATAAAAATTTGCGTTGTTTTATTGTGTGTATTCGTATAGAATTTGATACAAATTTTATTCAAATTCATGTTATTTTATATGTGTTTGTATATATATTTTCATACAAACTTACATTATTTTATGTGCATTTTTACATATATTTTATTACAAATTTATCTTATTTTATGTTTATTTTGTATATTAATTCATTCAATTTTAAATTATTTTATGTGTATATTTGTATTTGTATTTAGGTTATTTTATATGTATTTTCTATATATATTTTCATCCAAAATTACATTATTTTATTGGTATTTTGTTAATTTAATTCGATACGAATTTAGATTATTTCATAGATATTTTGTATACATATTTTTATGCGCATTTACATTTTTTAATATGTGTTTTGTAAATTTATTTTTATGTAAATTTACTTTATTTTATGTGCATTTTTGTACACATTTTTTTATTAAAATATGCGTTATTTTATGTGTATTTTGTATATGTTTTCTCATACAAATTTACATTATCTTATTGGTATTTTGTTTATTTATTTTGATACGAATTACATGATTATTTGTATATTTTGTACATATTTTTTATACGTATTTACATTATTTAATGTGTATTTTGTTTATATATTTCTATACAAATTTACGTTATTATATGTGTATTTGTATAAATATTTTGATACAAATTTACATTATTTTATGTATGTTGCATATATATTTCAATTCAAGTTTAGCTTATTTTATGTGTATTTTGTAAATCTATTTTCATACAAATGTTATTACTTTTGTTGATTTTTGTATATAGTTTTATATAAATTTATGTTATTTTATGTGTATTTTGTATATTTATATTTATACAAATACACATTCTTTTATTAGTATTTAGTTTATTTATTTTGATACGAATTTACATTATTTTATGTGTATTTTGTATACATTTTTTTTATACGTATTTACTTCATTTTATGTACATTTTGTATATATATTTTTATAGAAATCTACGTTATATTATGTGTATTCGTATATATATTTTGAAACAAATTTACATTCTTTTATATGTACTTTGCATATCTATTTCAATACAAATTTACCTTAATGTATGTGCATTTTGTATATTTATTTTAATACAAACTCAAATATTTTATGTGTGTTTTGGTATATATTTTGCATCTTAATTTTCATACAAATTTACATTATTTTATTCATATTCTGTGTATTTATTTTCATACGATTTTACTTTATTCTATTTGTATTTTGTATATATTTTTTTTATACATATTTACATTATTTAATGCGAATTTTGTGTATATATTTTATACAAAAATACGTTATTTTAAGTGTATTTGTTTATATATTTTCATTCAAATTGACATTATTGTATGTGTATTTTGTATATGTATTTAAAGAAAAATTTTCCAAGTTTTATGTGTATTTTGTATATTTCTTTTCATACAAATTTTAATTATTTATTATTTAATTATTTAAAGTATTTTTGTATATATTTTTATTCAAATTTAAGTTATTTTATGTGTATTTTGTATATCTATTTTCATAGAAATACACATTCTTTTATTGATCTTTTTTTATTTATTTTGACGTGAATTTACATTATTTAATGTGTATTTTGTATATATATTTTTATACGTATTTACATAATTTCATGTGTATTTTGTATATATATTTCTATAGAAATCTACGTTATTTTATGTGTATTCGTATAAAGATTTTGAAACAAATTTACACTGTTTTATGTGTATTTTGCATATTTTTTTAATACAAATTTACCTTATTGTTTATGCATTTTGTATATTAATTTTAATATAAATTTAATTATTCTATGTGTATTTTTGTATATATATTTTTATAAAAATATGCTTCATTTTATGGGTATTTTGCATCTTTATTTTCATCCAAATTTAAATTATTTCATTGATATTCTGTGTATTTATTTTGATACCTTTTACATTATTCTATGTGTATTTTGTATATATATTTAATACAAATGTACGTTACTTTATGTGTATTTGTTTTAATTTCATACAAATTTACATTATTTTATTTGTATTCTGTACATATATTTTATTACAAATTTGACTAATTATATCTGTATTTTGTATATCTATTTTAATACAAATTGAATTTTTTTTTTGTGTATTTTTGTATATATTTTTATTTAAATTTTCGTTATTTTATGTGTATTTTGGTTATCTATTTTCCTACAAATATACGTTCTTTTATCGGAATTTTGTTTATTTATTTTGATACAAATTTACAATATTTGAGGTATATTTGGTATATATATTTTTATACTTATTTACATCATTTTATATGTATTTTCTATGTATATTTTCATAGAAATTTACTCTATTTTATGAGTATTCGTATATATATTTTGATACAAATTTACATTATTGATGTGTATTTTGCATATCTATTTCAATACAAAATTTACTTAATTGTATGTGCATTTTGTATATTTATTTTAATACAAATTTAATTATTTTATATGTATTTTTGTATATTTATTTTTATACAAACATGCGTTACTATATTGGTATTTTGCATCTTTATTTTCATGCAAATTTACATTATTTTATTGATATTCTGTTTATTTATTTTGATACGATTTTACATTATTCTATGTGTATTTTGTATATATATATTTTATACATATTTACATTATTTAATGTATATTTTGTATATATATTTTATGCAAATTTACGCTATTTTATGTGTATTTGTTTATATATTTTCATACAAATTTACATTATTTTATGTGTATTTTGTATATGTATTTCAATACAAATTTACCTTATTGTATGTGCATTTAGTATATTTATTGTAATACAAATTTATATTTTTTATGTTTATTTTGGCATATATATTTAAAAAAAATGCGTTATTTTATGGGTATTTTGCATCTTTATTTTCATACAAATTTTACTTATTTTATTAATATTCTGTGGATTTATTTTGATACTTTTTTACATTATTCTATTTGTGCTTTGTATGCATTTTTTGATACATATTTACTTTATTTAATGTGTATTTTGAGTATATATTTCATACAAATTTCGTTATTTTAAGTGTATTTGTTCATATATTTTCTTTCAAATTTACATTATTTTATGTGTATTTTGTATATGTATTGCAATACAAATTTACCTAATTTTATGTGTATTTTGTATATTTATTTTCATACAAATTAAAATTATTTTTTGTGTATTTTTGTATAGACTTTTATACAAATTTACAATATTTTATGTGTATTTTGTATATATATTTACATACAAATACACATTCTTTTATTGATATTTTGTTTATTTATTTTGACACGAATTTACATTATTTAATGTGTTTTGTGTATATATATTTTCATACGTATTTAAGTCATTTCATGTGTATTTTGTATATATATTTCTATAGAAATCTACGTTATTTTATGTGTATTCGTATATATATTTTGAAACTAATTTACATTGTTTTATGTGTATTTTGCATATTCTTTCAATACAAATTTACCTTATTGTATGTGCATTTTGTATATTAGTTTTAATACAAATTTAATTATTCTATGTGTATTTTTGTATATGTATTTTTATAAAAAATATGTTTTATTTTATGGGTATTTTGCATCCTTATTTTCATACAAATTTACATTATTTTATTGATATTCAGTGTATTTATTTTGATACGATTTTACATTATTCTATGTATATTCTGTATATATATTTTATACAAATGTACGTTATTTTATGTGAATTTGTTTTCATTTCATACAAATTTACATTATTTTATGTGTATTTTGTACATGTATTTAAATACAAATTTAACTAATTATATATGTATTTTGTATATTTATTTTCATACAAATACACATTCTTTTGTTGATATTTTGTTTATTTATTTTGACACGAATTTACATTATTTAATGTGTATTTTGTGTATATATTTTTATACGTATTTACATCATTTCATGTGTATTTTCTATATATATTTCTATAGAAATCTACGTCATTTTTTGTGTATTCTTATATGTATTTTGAAACAAATCTACATTATTTTATGTGTATTTTTTATATATATTTCATTACAAATTTGCCTTATTTTATGTTTATTTTTATTTTTATTTTCAATCAAATTTAAATTATTTTTTGTGTATATATTTTTTTGTATTTACGATATTTTATGTGTATTTTCTATATATATTTTCATTCAAAACTACATTATTTTATCGGTATTTTGTTCATTTATTTCAATACGAATTTAGATTATTTCATGTGTATTTTTTATACATATTATTTTATGTCTATATATTTATTTGTATTTACGTTATTTTATGTATATTTTCTATATATATTTTCATTCAAAATTACATTATTTTATCGGTATTTTGTTCAGTTATTTCGATACGCATTTACATTATTTAATGTGTGTTTTGTATATATATATTCATACAATTTTACTTCATTTTATGTGCCTTTGTGTTGTTGTTGTTATACAAATTGACATTATTTTAAGTATATTCTGTACTTTTTTTATTACAAATATGCCTCATTTTATGTGTATTTTGTTTATTTATTTTCATACAAATTTAAAGTATTTGATTTGCGTTTTTGTACATGTATTTTTATAGAAATTTGCGTTATTTTATGTGTATTGTGTATATATTTTTTCATAGAAATTTACATTTCTTTATTATTATTTTGTTTATGAATTTTGATACGAATTTTCATTATTATATGTGTATTTTGTATATGTTTTGTATACGTATTTTCATTTTTTAATGTGTATTTTTTTATATATTTTAAAACAAATTTACGTTATTTTAAGCGTATTTGTTTAATTATTTTAATACAAATATACAATGTTTTATGTATTTTTTATATATATTTCAATACACTTTTAGTTTATTTTATATATATTTTGTATATCTATTTTCATACAAATTTAAATTACTTATGTGGATTTTTGTATATAGCTTTATACAAATTTACGTTATTTTATGTGTTTTTTGTATATTTATTTACATACAAATTCACATTCTTCTATTGGTATTTTCTTTATTTATTTTGGTACGAATTTACATTATTTTATGTGTATTTTGTAGATATATTTTTATACGTATTTCCATCATTTTATGTGTATTTTTTATATATATTTTTATAGAAATTTACGTTTTATTTATATTTATTCGTATATATTTTTTGCAACAAATTTTAATTGTTTGATATGTGTTTTGCATATCAATTTCAATACAAATTTACCATATTGTATGTGTATTTTGTATATATATTTTAATACAAATTTAATTATTTGATGTGTATTTTTGTATATATATATATATATATATATATATATATATATATATATATATATATATATATATATATATATATATATATATATATATATATATATATATATATATATATATATATATATATATATATATATATATATATATATATATATATATATATATATATATATATATATATGCTTTTTTATGGGTATTTTGCATCTTTATTTTCATACAATTTTACATTATTTTATTGATATTCTGTGTATTTATTTTGATACGATTTTACATTGTTTTAGGTGTATTTTGTATATATTTTATTTTACATATTTACATTATTTAATGTGCATTTTCTAAATATATTTTATACATTTATACGTTACTTTATGTCTATTTGTTTATATATTTTCATTAAAATTTACATTATTTTATGTGTATTTTGTATATGTATTGCAATACAAATTTATCTAATTTTATGTGTATTTTCATACAAATTGAAATTATTTTTGTGTATTTTTGTATGTATTTTTATACAACTGTTAGTTATTTTATATATTATTTTGTATATGTATTTTCCTACATATATACATTCTTTTATTGAAATTTAGTTTATTGAATTTGATACGAATTTACATTATTTTAGGTGTATTTTGTATATATATTTTTATTCGTATCATATTATTTTATTTTTTTATATATTTTTTCATAGAAATTTACGTTATTTTACGTATTTTCGAATACATATTTTAATACAAATTTATCTTATTGTATGTGCATTTTATATATTTATTTTAATACAAATTTCATTATTTTATGTGTATTTTTGTATATATATTTTAAAATATATACTCAAAATAAACATTAAATAATGTAAATGCGTATAAAAATATATATATATACAAAGTACATATAAAATAATGTAAATTTCTATCAAGATAAATCAACAAAATACCAATAAAATAATATATATTTGAATGAAAATAAATTTACAAAATACAAATAAAATAACTTAAATTTGTTTTAAAATATAAACAAAAATACCCCAAAAATAATTAGAATTTGTATGAAAATAGATATACAAAATATTTATAAAAATAATTTTGAAATATATATACAAAATACCCATAAAATATTGTATATTTGTGTCAAAATATATCAACAAATCCACATAAAATAATGTAAATTTGTATGAAATATATATACAAAATACACATTAAATAATGGAAAAATGTATAAAAAATATATACAAAATACACATAGAAAACGTAAAATCGTATCAAACTAAATGAGCAGAATATCAATAAATTAATTTAGATTTCTATGAAAATAAAAATGTAAAATACCCATAAAATAATGGATATTTGTATAAAAATATATATACAAAAATACACATAAAATAATTAAATTTGTATTAAAATAAATATACAAAAATGCACGTACAATAAGGTAAATTTGTGTTGAAATAAATATGCAAAATACACATCAAATAATGTAGATTAGTATTAAAAAATATATTCGAAAACACATACAATAAAGTAAATTTCTATGAAAATATATATATAAAAAATACACATAAAATGATGTAAATACGTATAAAAATATATATATACAAAATACACCTATAATAAGGTAAACTCGTTTAAAATTAAATAAACTAAATTTTAATAATATAATGTATAAATGTAGGAAAATAAATATACAAAATAATATATAAAATAACAAAAATTTGTATAAAATATATACAAAAATAAAAATAAATAATTTCAATTTGTATGGAAATAGATATGCAAAGCACTCGTCAAACAATGTAAATTTGTTGCAAAATATATATACGAATAAACATAAAAAACGTAAATTCCTATAAAAATATATATAAAAAATACACATAAAATAATGTAAATACGAATAAAAATATATATACAAAATACACATACAATAATGTAAATTCGTACCAAAATAAATAAACAAAATACCAATAGAAGAATTTGAATTTGTATGAAAATAAATATACAAAATACACATAAAATAACGTAAATTTGTATAAAACTATGTACAAAAATACACAAAAGTAATTTAAAATACAAATTTACCAAATTTTATGTGTATATTGTATATTTACAAATATATATATATATATATATATATATATATATATATATATATATATATATATATATATATATATATATATATATATATATATATATATATATATATATATATATATATATATATATATATATATATATATAAAATGTATACACTATACACATTAAATAATGTAAACTCGAGTCAAAATAAATAAACAAAATATCAATAAAAGAATGTGTATTTGTATGAAAATAGATATACAAAATACACATAAAATATTGTAAATTTGTATAAAATTCTATACAAAAATACACAAACAATTATTTAAATTTGTATGATAATAAATATACAATATACACATAAAATTAGGTAAATTTGTATTGAAATACATATACAAAATACACATAAAATAATGTAAATTTGAAGGAAACTATATAAACAAATACACTTAAAATAACGTAAATTTGTATGAAATATATATGCAAAATACACATTAAATAATGTATATATGTATAAAAAAATATATACGAAACAGAAATAGAATAATGTAAAATAGTATCAAAATAAATACACAGAATATTAATAAAATAATGTAAATTTGTATGAAAATAAAGATGCAAAATACCCATAAAATAATGCATTTTTAAAAAAAATATATATACCAAAATACACATAAAATATTAAAATTTGTATTAACATAAATATACAAAATGCACATACAATAAGGTAAATTTGTATTAAAATAGATATGCAAAATACATATAAAATAATGTAAATTTGTTTCAAAATATATATACGAATACATATAAAATAACGTAGATTTCTTTAAAAATATATATACAAAATACACATAAAATGAAGTAAATACGTATAAGAAAATGTATACAAAATACACAAAAAATAATGTAAATTCGTATCAAAATAAATAAACAAAATACCAATAAAAGAATGTGTATTAGATGTAAATATACAAAATACACATAAAATAACGTAAAATTCTATAAAACTATATACAAAAATAAACAAAAATAATTAAATTTGTATGAAAATAGATATACAAAAGACACATAAAATAAGCTAAATTTGATTTGAAATATACAAAATACATAAAATAATGTAAATTTGTATCAAAATATTTATTCAAATATACATATAATAACGTTAATTTGTATAAAAATATATAATCAAAATACATATTAAATAATGTAAATATGTATAAAAAAAATGTACGTACTGTAAAAATTTATAAAAATAAAGATGCAAAATACCCATAAAATAACTCATATTTAAAAAAATATATATACAAAAATATACATGAAATAATTAAATTTGTATTAAAATAAATATACAAAACACACATACCATTAGCTAAATTTATATTGAAATAGATATGCAAAATACATATAAAATAATGTAAATTTGTATCAAAATATATACGAATATACACAATAAAATAACGTAAATTTTTATGCAAATAAATATACAAATTACACATTAAGCAATGTAAATACGTATAAAAAAATATGTGCAAAATACACATATCATGTAATTCGTATCAAAATAAATAAACAAAATTTTATGAAAATAAATATACAAAATAATGTAAATACGTAGAAAAAAATACATACAAAATACACATAAAATAATGTAAATTCGTATCAAAATAAATAAACAAAATACCAATAAAAGAATGTGTATATGTATAAAAAAAAATATACAAAATACACATAAAATAACGTAAATTTGTATAAAACTATATACAAAAATACACAGAAGTAATTAAATTTGTATGAAAATAGATATACAAAATACAGATAAGCTAAATCTGAATTGAAATGTACATACAAAATACATAAAATAATGTAAATTTGTATCAAAATATTTATACAAATACATATTATAACGTAAATTAGTTTAAAAATATATAAACAAAATGCACATTAAGTAATGTAAATACGTATAAAAAATATGTACAAAATACACATATTATCATGTAATTCGTATCAAAATAAATAAACAAAAAAGCAATGAAATAATGTAAATTTTTATGAGAAAACATATACAAATACACATAAAATAACGCAAATTTCTATTAAGATATATGTACAAAAATTGCACATTAAATAAAGTAGATTTGCATAAAAATATATACAAAACACACATTAAATAATATAAATGCATATATAAAATAACCTAAATTTGTATAAAACTATATACAAAAATACACAAAAATAATTTACATATGTATGAAAATAAATATACAAAATACACATAAAACTCGGGAAACTTGTATTGAAATACATATACAAAATACACATAAAATAATGTAAATTTTTGTGAAAATATATAAACATATACACTTAAAATAACGTAAATTTGTATAAAATATATATACAAAATACTCATTAAATAATGTAAATATGTATAAAAAAATATATACAAAACACAAATAGAATAATGTAAAATCGTATCAAAATAAATACACAGAATATTAATAAAAAAATGTAATTTTGTATGAAAATTAAGAAGCAAAATACCCATAAAATAACGCATTTTTTTTTTAAATATATATACGAAAACACTTAAAATATTTGAATTTGTACTAAAATAAATATACAAAATGCACATACCATAAGGTAAATTTGTATTGAAATAGATATGTAAAATACATATAAAACAATGTAAGTTTGTTTCAAAATATATATAGGAATACACATAAAATAACGTAGATTTCTATAAAAATATATATACAAAATACACATAAAATTAAGTTAATACGTATAAAAAAATGTATACAAAATACACATAAAATAATGTAAACTCGTATCAAAATAAATAAACAAGATACTAATAAAAGAATGTGTGTTTTTATAAATATAAATATACAAAATACACATAAAATAACATAAATTTATATCAAACTATATACAAAAATACACATAAGTAATTAAATTTGTATGAAATTAGATATACAAAATACACATAAAATAAGCTAAATTTAAATTGAAATATATACAAAATACATAATAATAATGTAAATTTGTATCAAATTATTTATACAAATACACATATAATATAGTAAATTTGTTTAAAAATATATTAACAAAACACACATTAAATAATGTAAATGCATATAAAAATATGTATACAAAATACGTATGAAATAATCTAAATTCGTATCTAATTCAATTAACAAAATGCCAATAAAATAATATAATTTTGGATGAAAATATATATAGAAAATACATAAAATAACCTAAATACAAATACAAATATACACATAAAATAATTTAAAATTGAATGAAATAAATATACAAAATAAACATAAAATAAGATAAATTTGTAATGAAATATATGTAAAAATACACATAAAATAATGTAAATTTGTATGAAAATATATATACAATTTTTTTTTTTTTTTTTTTTTTTTTTACGTCGCGGCCTATAGCGCCGGTAGGCTTTTTCCCGGTGGGGCCTGATGGTCGGCCAAAGGCTTTTTCCCGGTGGGTCCTGATGGCCGGCCCAGCCCGTTCTGGCGCAGGTGAGTGTTTATAGTGGCGCCATCTTGCATTGGCTCATGCTGCCCTCCCGGAGCTCATCTTTAATCCTAGAATCTAGAGTCCGGGTTGATAGGTGGTCTTCTGGACAGCATGTGGGTAGTTTTAAGCCACTCGGCGGCGGCTGAAAAATCCCAGCTTGGTGGCACCGGGCGGGAATTGAACTCGCGTCCTCCTGAACGCGGTGGTGTTACTCTGTCGATTCAGCCACCGCCTCCCCAAAATACACATAAAATAGCATGAATTTGTTTAAAATTTGTATCAAAATATATACGAATACACACAATAAAATAACG
The DNA here is from genome assembly GCF_024679095.1 of Eriocheir sinensis. Classification (NCBI taxonomy): domain Eukaryota; kingdom Metazoa; phylum Arthropoda; class Malacostraca; order Decapoda; family Varunidae; genus Eriocheir; species Eriocheir sinensis. Next base: position 11,203,094 of record NC_066570.1, read on the forward strand.
TAAATTTTTATGAAAATATATATACAAAATACACATAAAAAATGTATATACGTAGAAAAATATATATACAAAATACTCATAAAATAATGTAAATTCGTATCAAAATAAATAAACAAAATTCTAATAAAAGAATGTATATTTGTAGGAAAATATATATACAAAATACAAATAAAATAACTAAAATTTGTATAAAAATATATACAAAAATACACAAAAATAATTTAAATTTGTTTGAAAATAGATATGTAAAATACACATAAAGTTAGGCAAATTTGTATTGAAATACATATACAAAACACATATAAAATAATGTAAATTTGTATGAGAATATAAAAACAAATACACATAAAATAACGTAAATTTTGATAAAATATATATATACAAAATATACATTAAATATTTTAAATATGTATAAAAATATATATACAAAATACTCATAAAATAATGTTAAATCGTATCAAAATAAATAAACAGAATATCAATAAAATAATGTAAATTTGTATGAAAATATAGATGAAATTCCCATATAATAACCCATATTTGTATAAATATATTTATACAAAAATACATATACAATAATTAATTTTGTATTAAAATAAATATACAAAATGCACTTACAATAAAGTAAAATTGTATTGAAATAGAAATGCAAAATACACAATAATGTAAATTTGTATCAAAACATATATACGAACACTCATAAAATAGAGTTAATTTCTATGAAAATATACATAAAAAATACATATAAAATGATGTAAATAAGTATAAAAATATATATACCAAATATACCTCAAATAATGTAAGTTCGTATCAAAATAAATAAACAAAATTCCGATAAAACTAATGAACGTATATTTGTAGGAAAATAAATATACAAAATACACATAAAGTAACGAAAATATATATCAAAATATATATACAAAAATTATTTCAATTTGTATGAAATTAGATGTACAAAATACACATATAATTAGTTAAATTTGTATTTAAATACATTTCATACAAAATATATATTTATGTATATATAAAGTAACGTACAATTGTATAGAATATATATATATATATATATATATATATATATATATATATATATATATATATATATATATATATATATATATATATATATATATATATATATATATATATATATATATATATATATATACAAAATACACATAAAATAATTACACATAATATCAATAAAATAATGTAAATTTGTATGAAAATAAAGATGCAAAATACTGATAAAATAAAGCATATTTTAATAAAAATACATATACAGAAATATACATAGAATAATTAAATTTGTATTAAAATTAATATACAAAATGCACATACAATAAAGTAAATTTGTATTGAAAATATATGGAAAATACACATAAAACTGTAAATTTGTTTCAAAATATATATACGAATACACATAAAATAACGTACATTTCTATAGGAATATATATACAAAATACACATGAAATGATGTAAATACGTATAAAAATATATATACAAAATACACATTAAATAATGTAAACTCGCTTCAAAATAAATATACAAAATATCAGTAAAAGAATGTGTATTTGTATGTAAATAGATATACAAAACACACATAAAATTTGGTAAATTTTGTATTTAAATACATATAAAAAATGCACTTAAAATAATGTAAATTTGAATGAAAATATATAAACAAATACACTTAGAATAATGTTCTTTTGTATAAAATATATATGGAAAATACACATTAAATAATGTATATATGTATAAAAAAAAATATATACAAAACACAAATAGAATAATGTAAAATGGTATCAAACTAAATACACACAATATTAGTAAAATAATGTAAATTTGTATGAAAATTAAGATGCAAAATACCCATAAAATAACGCTTTTTTTTTTAAATATATATACCAAAATACACATAAAATATTTGAATTTGTATTAAAATAAATATACAAAATGCACATACAATAAGGTATATTTGAATTGAAATAGATATGCAAAATACATATTAAGCAATGTAAATTTGTTTCAAAATATATATACGAACACACATAAAATAACGTAGATTTCTATAAAATATATATTCAAAATACACATAAAATGAAGTAAATACGTATAAAAAATATATACAAAAAACACATAAAGTAATGTAAATTCGTATCATAATAAATAAACAAAATACCAATAAAAGAATGTGTATTTGTGTAAATATAAATATACAAAATACACATAAAATAACGTAAATTTAAATAAAAATATATATGTTTATTTTGTATATATTTTGTATACCTATTTTCATTATTTAATGTGTATTTTGTTTATATATTTTAAAACAAATTTACGTTATTTTATGCGTATTTGTTTAAATATTTTTATACAAATTTACATTATTTTATGTAATTTGTATATATATTTCTATACAAATTTAGTTTATTTTATATATATTTTATATATCTATTTTTCGTACAAATTTAAATTACTTTTTTATATTTGTGTATATAGTTTTATACAAACTTACGTTATTTTATATGTATTTTATTTATTTATTATCATACAAATTCACTTTCTTCTATTGGTATTTTGTTTATTTATTTTGGTACGAATTTACATTATTTTATGTGCATTTTGTATATACATTTTTATATGTATTTACATCATTTTATATGTATTTTTTATATATATTTCTATAGAAATTTACTTTTTTATATGTGTATTCGTATATATTTTGAATGAAATTTACATTGTCTTATGTGTGTTTTCCATATCTATATCGATACAAATTTACCATATTGTATGTGTATTTTGTATAATTATTTTAATAGAAATTTAATTTTTGATGTGTGTTTTTGTATACAAATTTTTATACGAATATGCTTTATTTTAAAGGTATTTTGCATCTTTATTTTCATACAAATATACATTATTTTATTAATATTCTTTGTATTTATTTTCATACGATTTTACATTATTCTATATGTATTTTGTTTATATTTTATTTTACATATTTACATTATTTAGTGTGCATTTTCTATATATTTTATTCAAATATATGTTGTAAAATTTATGAAAATAAAGATGCAAAACACTCATAAATAGTTCATATTTAAAAAAAAAATATATACAAAAATAATATATACAAAAAATAGTTAAATTTGTATTAAAATAAATATACAAAATATACATACAATAAGGTAAATTTGTATTGAAATAGATAAGCTAAATACACATAAAATAATGTAAATTTGTATCAAAATATATACGAATACACACAATAAAATTACAAATTTTTATGAAAATATATATACAAAAAACACATAAAATAATGTAAATACGTAGAAAATATTTATACAAAATACACATAAAATAATGTAAATTCGTATCAAAATGTATAAGCAAAACTCCAATAAAAGAATGTATATTTGTAGGAAAATATATATACGAAATACAAATAAAATAACTAAAGTCTGTATAAAAATATATACAAAAAACCACAAAAATAGTTTTAATTTATTTGAAAATAGATATCCAAACTACACATAAAATTAGACAAATTTGTATTGAAATACATATACAAAATACACATTAAATAATGTAAGATTTTTTGAAAATATATAAACAAATACACATAAAATAACGTAAATTTGCATAAAATATATATACAAAATATACATTAAATAATGTAAATATGTATAAAAATATATATACAAAATACACATAGAATAATGTAAAAGCGTTTCAAAATAAATAAACAGAATATCAATAAAATAATGTAAATTTGTATGAAAATAAAGATGCAAAATACCCATATAATAACGCATTTTTGAATAAAAATATACATAAGAAAAACACATAAGATAATTAAATTTGTATTAAAATAAATATACAAAATGCACATACAATAAGTTAATTTGTATTGAAATAGATATACAAAATCCACATCAATAATGTAAATTTGTATCAAAATATATATACGAATACACATAAAACAGAGTAAATTTCTATGAAAATATACATAGAAAATACATATAAAATGATGTAAATAAGTATAAAAATATATATATACCAAATATACCTCAAATAATGTAAATTCGTATCAAAATAAATAAACAAAATTCCGATAAAAGAAAGTATATTTGTAGGGAAATAATTATACAAAATACACATAAAATAACGATTTTTTTTTATAAAAATATATACAAAAATATACAAAAATTATTTCAATTTGTATAAAAATAGATATACAAAATACACATATTAGTTAAATTTGTATTTAAATACATGTACAAAATACACATAAAGTAATGTAAATTTGTATGAATTGAAAACAAATACACATAAAGAAACGTACATTTGTATTAAATATATATACAAAATACACATAGAATAATGTAAAATCGTATCAAAATAAATACACAGAATATCAATAAAATAATGTAAATTTGTATGAAAATAAAGATGCAAAATACCCAAAAATGAAGCATATTTTTATAAAAATACATATACAAAAATACACATAGAATAATTGAATTTGGATAAAAATTAGTTTACAAAATGCATATACAATAAGATAAATTTGTATTGAAAAAATATGCAAAATACACATAAAACAGTGTAAATTTGTTTCAAAATCTGTATACAAATACATATAAAATAACGTAGATTTCTGTAGAAATATATATACAAAATACACATGAAATGAGGTAAACACGTAAAAAAATATATATTTCAAATACATCTAAAATAATGTGAATTCCGATAAAAGAATGTATGTTTGTAGGAAAATAAATATACAAAATACATAATATTACGAAAATTTGTATAAAAATATATACAAAAATACAAAAAATTAATTTCAATTTGTATGAAAATAGATATACAAAATACACATATGATTAGTTAAATTTGTATTTAAGTACATGAACAAAATACACATAAAATAACGTAAATTTGTATGAAATGAAAACAAATTCAATTAAAATAACGCACATATATATATATATATATATATATATATATATATATATATATATATATATATATATATATATATATATATATATATATATATATATATATATATATATATATATATATATATATATATATATATATATATATATATATATATATATATATATATATATATATGTAAAATCGTATCAAAATAAATACACAGAATTAAAAAAATAATGTAAATTTGTATGAAAATAAAAGATGCAAATACCCATAAAATAAAGCATATTTTATAAAAATACATATACAAAAATACATAGAATAATTAAATTTGTATTAAAATTAATATACAAAATGTACATACAATAAGGCAGATTTGTATTGAAAGAATATGCAAATACACATAAAACAATGTAAATTTGTTACAAAATATATATAATACATATAAAATAACGTAGATTTTATAGATATATATATATATATATATATATATATATATATATATATATATATATATATATATATATATATATATATATATATATATATATATATATATATATATATATATATATATACAGAATACACATGAAATGATGTAAATACGTATAAAAATGTATATACACTATACACATTAAATAATGTAAACTCGAGTCAAAATAAATAAACAAAATATCAATAAAAGAATGTGTATTTGTATGAAAATAGATATACAAAATACACATAAAATATTGTAAATTTGTATAAAACTCTATACAAAAATACACAAACAATTATTTAAATTTGTATGATAATAAATATACAATATACACATAAAATTAGGTAAATTTGTATTGAAATACATATACAAAATACACATAAAATAATGTAAATTTGAAAGAAACTATATAAACAAATACACTTAAAATAACGCAAATTTGTATGAAATATATATGCAAAATACACATTAAATAATGTAAATATGTATAAAAAATATATATACGAAACAGAAATAGAATAATGTAAAATAGTATCAAAATAAATACACAGAATATTAATAAAATAATGTAAATTTGTATGAAAATAAAGATGCAAAATACCCATAAAATAACGCATTTTAAAAAAAAATATATATACCAAAATACACATAAAATATTAAAAAATTGTATTAACATAAATATACAAAATGCACATACAATAAGGTAAATTTGTATTAAAATAGATATGCAAAATACATATAAAATAATGTAAATTTGTTTCAAAATATATATACGAATACATATAAAATAACGTAGATTTCTTTAAAAATATATATACAAAATACACATAAAATTAAGTAAATACGTATAAGAAAATGTATACAAAATACACAAAAAATAATGTAAATTCGTATCAAAATAAATAAACAAAATACCAATAAAAGAATGTGTATTAGATGTAAATATACAAAATACACATAAAATAACGTAAAATTCTATAAAACTATATACAAAAATAAACAAAAATAATTAAATTTGTATGAAAATAGATATACAAAAGACACATAAAATAAGCTAAATTTGATTTGAAATATACAAAATACATAAAATAATGTAAATTTGTATCAAAATATTTATTCAAATATACATATAATAACGTTAATTTGTATAAAAATATATAATCGAAATACATATTGAATAATGTAAATATGTATAAAAAATATGTACGTACTGTAAAAATTTATAAAAATATAGATGCAAAATACCCATAAAATATCTCATATTTAAAAAAAAATATATAAAAAAATATACATGAAATAATTAAATTTGTATTAAAATAAATATACAAAACACACATACCATTAGCTAAATTTATATTGAAATAGATATGCAAAATACATATAAAATAATGTAAATTTGTATCAAAATATATACGAATATACACAATAAAATAACGTAAATTTTTATGCAAATAAATATACAAATTACACATTAAGCAATGTAAATACGTATAAAAAAATATGTGCAAAATTCACATATCATGTAATTCGTATCAAAATAAATAAACAAAATTTTATGAAAATAAATATACAAAATAATGTAAATACGTAGAAAAAAATATATACAAAATACACATAAAATAATGTAAATTCGTATCAAAATAAATAAACAAAATACCAATAAAAGAATGTGTATATGTATAAAAAAAAAATATACAAAATACACATAAAATAACGTAAATTTGTATAAAACTATATACAAAAATACACAGAAGTAATTAAATTTGTATGAAAATAGATATACAAAATACAGATAAGCTAAATCTGAATTGAAATGTACATACAAAATACATAAAATAATGTAAATTTGTATCAAAATATTTATACAAATACATATTATAACGTAAATTAGTTTAAAAATATATAAACAAAATGCACATTAAGTAATGTAAATACGTATAAAAAATATGTACAAAATACACATATTATCATGTAATTCGTATCAAAATAAATAAACAAAAAAGCAATGAAATAATGTAAATTTGTATGAGAAAACATATACAAATACACATAAAATAACGCAAATTTCTATTAAGATATATGTACAAAAATGCACATTAAATAAAGTAGATTTGCATAAAAATATATACAAAACACACATTAAATAATATAAATGCGTATATAAAATAACCTAAATTTGTATAAAACTATATACAAAAATACACAAAAATAATTTACATATGTATGAAAATAAATATACAAAATACACATAAAACTCGGGAAACTTGTATTGAAATACATATACAAAATACACATAAAATAATGTAAATTTTAGTGAAAATATATAAACATATACACTTAAAATAACGTAAATTTGTATAAAATATATATACAAAATACACATTAAATAATGTAAATATGTATAAAAAAATATATACAAAACACAAATAGAATAATGTAAAATCGTATCAAAATAAATACACAGAATATTAATAAAAAAATGTAAATTTGTATGAAAATTAAGAAGCAAAATACCCATAAAATAACGCATTTTTTATAAAAATATATATACGAAAACACTTAAAATATTTGAATTTGTACTAAAATAAATATACAAAATGCACATACCATAAGGTAAATTTGTAATGAAATAGATATGCAAAATACATATCAAACAATGTAAGTTTGTTTCAAAATATATATAGGAATACACATAAAATAACGTAGATTTCTATAAAAATATATATACAAAATACACATAAAATTAAGTTAATACGTATAAAAAAATGTATACAAAATACACATAAAATAATGTAAACTCGTATCAAAATAAATAAACAAGATACTTATAAAAGAATGTGTGTTTTTATAAATATAAATATACAAAATACACATAAAATAACATAAATTTATATCAAACTATATACAAAAATACACATAAGTAATTAAATTTGTATGAAATTAGATATACAAAATACACATAAAATAAGCTAAATTTAAATTGAAATATATACAAAATACATAATAATAATGTAAATTTGTATCAAATTATTTATACAAATACACATATAATATAGTAAATTTGTTTAAAAATATATTAACAAAACACACATTAAATAATGTAAATGCATATAAAAATATGTATACAAAATACGTATGAAATAATCTAAATTCGTATCTAATTCAATTAACAAAATGCCAATAAAATAATATAATTTTGGATGAAAATATATATAGAAAATACATATAAAATAACCTAAATACAAATACAAATATACACATAAAATAATTTAAAATTGAATGAAATAAATATACAAAATAAACATAAAATAAGATAAATTTGTAATGAAATATATGTAAAAATACACATAAAATAATGTAAATTTGTATGAAAATATATATACAATTTTTTTTTTTTTTTTTTTTTTTTTTTTTTTTTTTTAAGTCGCGGCCTATAGCGCCGGTAGGCTTTTTCCCGGTGGGGCCTGATGGTCGGCCAAAGGCTTTTTCCCGGTGGGTCCTGATGGTCGGCCCAGCCCGTTCTGGCGCAGGTGAGTGTTTATAGTGGCGCCATCTTGCATTGGCTCATGCTGCCCTCCCGGAGCTCATCTTTAATCCTAGAATCTAGAGTCCGGGTTGATAGGTGGTCTTCTGGACAGCATGTGGGTAGTTTTAAGCCACTCGGCGGCGGCTGAAAAATCCCAGCTTGGTGGCACCGGGCGGGAATTGAACTCGCGTCCTCTTGAACGCGGTGGTGTTACTCTGTCGATTCAGCCACCGCCTCCCCAAAATACACATAAAATAGCATGAATTTGTTTAAAATTTGTATCAAAATATATACGAATACACACAATAAAATAACGTAAATTTTTATGAAAATATATATACAAAATACACATAAAAAATGTATATACGTAGAAAAATATATATACAAAATACTCATAAAATAATGTAAATTCGTATCAAAATAAATAAACAAAATTCTAATAAAAGAATGTATATTTGTAGGAAAATATATATACAAAATACAAATAAAATAACTAAAATTTGTATAAAAATATATACAAAAATACACAAAAATAATTTAAATTTGTTTGAAAATAGATATGTAAAATACACATAAAGTTAGGCAAATTTGTATTGAAATACATATACAAAACACATATAAAATAATGTAAATTTGTATGAGAATATAAAAACAAATACACATAAAATAACGTAAATTTTGATAAAATATATACATACAAAATATACATTAAATATTTTAAATATGTATAAAAATATATATACAAAATACTCATAAAATAATGTTAAATCGTATCAAAATAAATAAACAGAATATCAATAAAATAATGTAAATTTGTATGAAAATAAAGATGAAATTCCCATATAATAACCCATATTTGTATAAATATATATATACAAAAATACATATAAAATAATTATTTTTTTATTAAAATAAATATACAAAATGCACTTACAATAAAGTAAAATTGTATTGAAATAGAAATGCAAAATACACAATAATGTAAATTTGGATCAAAATATTTATACGAATACTCATAAAATAGAGTTAATTTCTATGAAAATATACATAAAAAATACATATAAAATGATGTAAATAAGTATAAAAATATATATACCAAATATACCTCAAATAATGTAAGTTCGTATCAAAATAAATAAACAAAATCCCGATAAAAGAACGTATATTTGTAGGAAAATAAATGTACAAAATACACATAAAGTAACGAAAATTTATATAAAAATACATATACAAAAATCACAAAAATTATTTCAATTTGTATGAAAATATATATACAAAATACACATATAATTAGTTAAATTTGTATTTAAATACATTTCATACAAAATATATATTTATGTATATATAAAGTCACGTACAATTGTATAAAATATATATATATATATATATATATATATATATATATATATATATATATATATATATATATATATATATATATATATATATATATATATATATATATATATATATATATATATATATATATATATATATATATATATATATATATATATATATATACATATATAGTACATAATATCAATAAAATAATGTAAATTTGTATGAAAATAAAGATGCAAATACTGATAAAATAAAGCATATTTTAATAAAAATACATATACAGAAATATACATAGAATAATTAAATTTGTATTAAAATTAATATACAAAATGCACATACAATAAAGTAAATTTGTATTGAAAATATATGGAAAATACACATAAAACTGTAAATTTGTTTCAAAATATATATACGAATACACATAAAATAACGTACAATTCTATAGGAATATATATACAAAATACACATGAAATGATGTAAATACGTATAAAAATATATATACAAAATACACATTATATAATGTAAATTCGCTTCAAAATAAATATACAAAATATCAGTAAAAGAATGTGTATTTGTATGAAAATAGATATACAAAACACACATAAAATTTTGTAAATTTGTATTTAAATACATATAAAAAATGCACTTAAAATAATGTAAATTTGAATGAAAATATATAAACAAATACACTTAGAATAATGTTCTTTTGTATAAAATATATATGGAAAATACACATTAAATAATGTAAATATGTATAAAAAAAATATATACAAAACACAAATAGAATAATGTAAAATCGTATCAAACTAAATACACACAATATTAGTAAAATAATGTAAATTTGTATGAAAATTAAGATGCAAAATACCCATAAAATAACGCTTTTTTTTTTTAAATATATATACCAAAATACACATAAAATATTTGAATTTGTATTAAAATAAATATACAAAATGCACATACAATAAGGTATATTTGAATTGAAATAGATATGCAAAATACATATTAAGCAATGTAAATTTGTTTCAATATATATATACGAACACACATAAAATAACGTAGATTTCTATAAAATATATATTCAAAATACACATAAAATGAAGTAAATACGTATAAAAAATATATACAAAAAACACATAAAGTAATGTAAATTCGTATCATAATAAATAAACAAAATACCAATAAAAGAATGTGTATTTGTGTAAATATAAATATACAAAATACACATAAAATAACGTAAATTTAAATAAAACTATATATGTTTATTTTGTATATATTTTGTATACCTATTTTCATTATTTAATGTGTATTTTGTTTATATATTTTAAAACCAATTTACGTTATTTTATGTGTATTTGTTTAAATATTTTTATACAAATTTACATTATTTTATGTAATTTGTATATATATTTCTATACAAATTTAGTTTATTTTATGTATATTTTATATATCTATTTTCGTACAAATTTAAATTACTTTTTTATATTTTTGTATATAGTTTTATACAAACTTACGTTATTTTATGTGTATTTTATTTATTTATTATCATACAAATTCACTTTCTTCTATTGGTATTTTGTTTATTTATTTTGGTACGAATTTACATTATTTTATGTGCATTTTGTATATACATTTTTATATGTATTTACATCATTTTATATGTATTTTTTATATATATTTCTATAGAATTTTACTTTTTTATATGTGTATTCGTATATATTTTGAAAGAAATTTACATTGTCTTATGTGTGTTTTCCATATCTATATCAATACAAATTTACCATATTGTATGTGTATTTTGTATAATTATTTTAATAAAAATTTAATTATTTGATGTGTGTTTTTGTATACAAATTTTTATACAAATATGCTTTATTTTAAAGGTATTTTGCATCTTTATTTTCATACAAATATACATTATTTTATTAATATTCTGTGTATTTATTTTCATACGATTTTACATTATTCTATATGTATTTTGTTTATATTTTATTTTACATATTTACATTATTTAGTGTGCATTTTCTATATATATTTTATTCAAATATATGTTGTAAAAATTTATGAAAATAAAGATGCAAAACACTCATAAATAATTCATATTTAAAAAAATATATATACAAAAATAATATATACAAAAAATAATTAAATTTGTATTAAAATAAATATACAAAATATACATACAATAAGGTAAATTTGTATTGAAATAGATAAGCTAAATACACATAAAATAATGTAAATTTGTATCAAAATATATACGAATACACACAATAAAATTACAAATTTTTATGAAAATATATATATAAAAAACACATAAAATAATGTAAATACGTAGAAAATATTCATACAAAATACACATAAAATAATGTAAATTCGTATCAAAATGAATAAGCAAAACTCCAATAAAAGAATGTATATTTGTAGGAAAATATATATACAAAATACAAATAAAATAACTAAAGTCTGTGTAAAAATATATACAAAAAAACACAAAAATAGTTTTTATTTATTTGAAAATAGATATGCAAACTACACATAAAATTAGACAAATTTGTATTGAAATACATATACAAAATACCAATTAAATAATGTAAGATTTTTAGAAAATATATAAACAAATACACATAAAATAACGTAAATTTGCATAAAATATATACACAAAATATACATTAAATAATGTATATATGTATAAAAATATATATACAAAATACACATAGAATAATGTAAAAGCGTTTCAAAATAAATAAACAGAATATCAATAAAATAATGTAAATTTGTATGAAAATAAAGATGCAAAATACCCATATAATAACGCATATTTGAATAAAAATATGCATAAGAAAAACACATAAGATAATTAAATTTGTATTAAAATAAATATACAAAATGCACATACAATAAAGTAAATTTGTATTGAAATAGATATACAAAATACACATCAATAATGTAAATTTGTATCAAAATATTTATACGAATACACATAAAACAGAGTAAATTTCTATGAAAATATACATAGAAAATACATATAAAATGATGTAAATAAGTATAAAAATATATTATATACCAAATATACCTCAAATAATGTAAACTCGTATCAAAATAAATAAACAAAATTCCGATAAAAGAAAGTATATTTGTAGGAAAATAATTATACAAAATACACATAAAATAACGAATTTTTTTTTTAAAAATATATACAAAAATATACAAAAATTATTTCAATTTGTATAAAAATAGATATACAAAATACACATATTAGTTAAATTTGTATTTAAATACATGTACAAAATACACATAAAGTAATGTAAATTTGTATGAATTGAAAACAAATACACATAAAGAAACGTACATTTGTATTAAATATATATACAAAATACACATAGAATAATGTAAAATCGTATCAAAATAAATACACAGAATATCAATAAAATAATGTAAATTTGTATGAAAATAAAGATGCAAAATACCCAAAAAATGAAGCATATTTTTATAAAAATACATATACAAAAATACACATAGAATAATTAAATTTGGATAAAAATTAGTTTACAAAATGCATATACAATAAGATAAATTTGTATTGAAAAAATATACAAAATACACATAAAACAGTGTAAATTTGTTTCAAAATCTGTATACGAATACATATAAAATAACGTAGATTTCTGTAGAAATATATATACAAAATAAATATATATATTTTTTTTTTTTTTTTTTAACGTCCTTGCCTGTTGCGCCGGTAGGCATCTTCCTCGTGGGGCCTGATGGTCGGCCCAAGGCTTCTTCCAGGTGGGGCCTGATGGTCGGCCCAGCCCGTTCTGGCGCTGTCGAGTGTTTATAGTATTGCCATCTTGCATTGGCTCATGCTGCCCCCCGGAACTCGTTCTTGATTCGCTTGGACGGCTTCCTCTAGAGTCCGGGTTGATGGGTGGTCTTCAGGACAGCATGTGGGTAGTTTTAAGCCACTCGGCGGTGACTGAAAAATCCGAGTGGTAGCGTGGGGATTCGAACCCGCTTCGTCCATCACGCGGTGAATGTGAGCCCAGTACGCTACCAGATCGCCCACCGCCTACCCACACACATTAAATAATGTAAATTCGCGTCAAAATAAATATAAAAAATATCAATAAAAGAATGTGTATTTCTATGAAAATAGATATACAAAATACACATAAAATAACCTAAATTTGTATAAAACTATATACAAAAATACACATAAATAATTTAAATTTGTATGAAAAGAAATATACAAAATACACATAAAATTAGATAAATTTGTATTGAAATACATATACAAAATGTACTTAAAATAATGTAAATTTGAATGAAAATATATAAACAAATACACTTAAAATAATGTAAATTTATATAAAATATATATATACAAAATACACATTAAATAATGTAAATATATATAAAAAAATATATATACTAAACACCAATAGAATAATGTAAAATCGTATCAAAATAAATACACAGAATGTTAATAAAATAATATAAATTTGTATGAAAATAAAGATGCAAAATACCCATATAATAAAGCATATTTGCTTAAAAATATATATACAAAAATGCACATAAAATAATTTAATTTGTATTAAAATAAATATACAAAATGCACATACAATAAAGTAGATTTGTATTGAAATAGATATGCAAAATACACATAAATATGTAAATTTGTATCAAAATATATTTACGAATACACATACAATAGAGTAGATTTCTACGAAAATATACATACAAAATACATATAAAATGATGTAAATAAGTATAAAAATATATATACCAAATACACCTAAAATAATGTAAATTCGTATCAAAATAAATAAGCAAAATTCCGATAAAAGAACGTATATTTGTAGGAAAATAAATATACAAAATACATATAAAATAATGTAAATTTGAATGAAAATATATAAACAAATAAACTTAAAATAACGTAAATTTGTATAAAATATATATACAAAATACACATTAAATAATATAAATATGTATAAAATTTAAGATGCAAAATAGCCATAAAATAACGCTTTTTTTATAAAAATATATATACCAAAACACACATAAAATATTTGAATTTGTATTAAAATAAATATACAAAATGCACATACAATAAGGTAAATTTGTATTGAAATAGATATGCAAAATACATATAAAACAACGTAAATTTGTTCCAAAATATATATACGAATACATATATAATAACGTAGATATCTATAAAAATATATATGCAAAATACACATAAAATGAAGTAAATAAGTATAAAAAAAATGTATACAAAATAGACATAAAATAATGTAAACTCGAATCAAGATAAATAAACAAAATACTAATAAAAGAATGCGCATTTGTATAAATATATATATACAAAATACACATAAACTAACGTAAATTTATATAAAACTGTATACAAAAATACACAAAAGTAATTAAATTTCTATGAAAATAGATATACAAAATACACATAAAATAAGCTAAATTTGAATTGAAATATATATACAAAATACATAAAATAATGTAAATTTGTATCAAAATATTTATACAAATACACATATAATAACGTACATTTGTATAAAAATATATAAACAAAATACATATTAAATAATGTAAATACGTATAAAAAAATATGTACAAAATACACAAATAATCATGTAATTCGTATCAAAATAAATAAATAAAATACCAATAAAATAATGTAAATTTGTATGAGAAAACATATACAAAATACAGATAATATAACACAAATTTCAATAAAAATATATGTACAAAAATGCACATAAAATAAAGTAAATTTGCATAAAAATATATATACAAAATAAACATTAAATAATGTAAATGCGCATAAAAATATGCATACAAAATACCTATGAAATTATCTAAATTCGTATCGAATTAAATTAACAAAATACCAATATAATAATGTAATTTTGGATGAAAATATATATAGAAAATACACATAAAATAAAATAAATACAAATACAAATATACTCATGAAATAATTTAAAATTGAATGAAATTAATATACAAAATAAACATAAAATAAGGTAAATTTGTAATGAAATATATGTACAAAATGCACTTAAAATAATGTAAACTTGTATGAAAATATATATACAAATACACATAAAATAACATGAATTTGTATAAAAATATATATTCAAAATAAATATTAAATAATGCAAATGCGTATAAAAATATGTATACAAAGTACATATAAAATAATGTAAATTTGTATCAAAATAAATCAACAAAATACCAATACAATAATATATATTTGAATGAAAAAAAAATTACAAAATACACATAACATAAGTAAAATATGTATTAAAATATATACAAAAATACCCAGAAATGATTTGAATTTATATGAAAATATATATACAAAATACATATAAAACTAGGTAAATTTTTTTTGAAATATATAAAAAAATACCCATAAAATATTGCAAATTTGTGTCAAAATATATCAACAAATACACCAAAAATAATGTAAATTTGTATAAAATATATATACAAAATACACATTAAATAATGGAAAAGTGTATAAAAATATATATACAAAATACGCATAGAATAATGTAAAATCGTATCAAAATAAATGAACAGAATATCAATAAAATAATATAAATTTCTATGAAAATAAAGATGCAAAATACCCATAAAATAACGCATATTTGTATAAAAATATATATACAAAAATACACATAAAATAATTAAATTTGTATTAAAATAAATATACAAAATGCACATACAATAAGATAAATTTGTATTGAAATAAATATGCAAAATACACATCAAATAATGTACATTTGTATTAAAATATGTATACGAAAACACATAAAATAACGTAAATTTCTATGAAAATATATATAAAAAATACACATAAAATGATGTAAATAAGAATAAAAATATATATACGAAATACACCTAAAATAATGTAAATTCGTATCAAATTCAATAAACTAAATTTCAATAAAAGAATGTATATATATAGGAAAATAAATATACAAAATAACATATAAAATAACTAACATGTGTATAAAAATACATACAAAAATACACAAAATTTTTTTCAATTTGTTTGAAAATAGAAATACAAAATACACATAAAATTATATAAATTTGTATTGAAATACATATACAAAATACACATAAAATAATGTAAAATTGTATGAAAATATATAAACAAATAGACATAAAGTAACATATATAAATATAAAATATATATAGAAAATGCACATTAAATGATGTAAATATGTAAAATAAAATATATACAAAATACACATAGAACAATGTTAAATCGAATAAAAATAAATACACAGAATATCAATAAAATAATGTAAAATTGTATGAAAATAAAGATGCAAAATGCCCATAAAAAAAACATTTAAAAAAGAAAAAAATATATACAAAAATACACTTCAAATAATTAAATTTGTATTAAAATAAATATACAAAATACACATACAATATGGTAAATTTGTATTGAAATATATATGCAAAACACACATCAAACAATGTAAATTTGTTGCAAAATATATATACGAATAAAAATAAAAAATCGTAAATTTCTATAAAAATATATATAAAAAACTCACATAAATTGATGTAAATACGTATAAAAATATATATACAATATACACATAAAATAATTTAAATTCGTACCAAAATAAATAAACAATATACCAATAGAAGAATGTGAATTTGTATGAAAATAAATATAAAAAACACACATAAAATAACATACATTTGTATAAAACTACATACCAAAATACACAAAAGTAATTTAAATCTGTGGCGCAGCGAGGGCTACCGCATCAAGAGCGGATGGGGCCAAAGAAGCAAGCTCAAAAAATGAGGTTTGGAACAATAAATGTTGGATCGATGACTGGAAGAGGTCGTGCCATCGCAGACCTAATGAAGGAAAGAAAAGTGGATGTGTTATGCGTGCAGGAAACGAGATGGACAGGAAATAAAGCCAAAGAACTAGGTGAGGGATTTAAACTCATCTATGGAGGGGATAATAATGAAAAGAGAAATGGAATAGGAATAATTTTATCCAAGGATTTGAAAGACCTGGTGACAGAAGTGAATAGGAAAAATGACCGCATAATGTGGGTGCGACTGTCATTTGATGATTTCCCAGTGAATATCTTTAGTGTGTACGCACCACAAACAGGAAATTCAGAGGAGGAAAAGCAACAGTTTTGGACAGCTTTGCAGGAGGAATTGGAAAAGGTAGACGAAAGTGAAAGGTGCATAGTTGGAGGAGACATGAATGGACACATTGGAAATGGAAACGATGCAATCAGTCGGATTCACGGTGGAAATGCTTATGGTGATGGGAATGAGGATGGAGAGAAAATTATAGACTTAGCCCTGTCATTCGACTTGGTGATAGGAAATACTATATTCCGCAAGAAAAATGAACATCTAATTACGTACCGTAGTGGAGATAGAGCGAGTCAAATAGATTTCTTACTCTATCGCAGGAAAGATATCAAGGAGATAAGAAATTGTAAGGTTATACCGGGCGACCACGTGACTGCACAACACCGTTTACTAGTCATAGACCTAGCGATAGCTGTTAAACGCAGGCAGAAAAGGAAGGTCAAAATGGAGAAAAGGATTAAATGGTTCAAACTGAAAAATCAAGATCATAAGCAGGCTTTCAAAGAAAGAGTGCTGAGAGAAATGGACATGGAAAGGGAAGATGTAAATGGATGGTGGAACAGAATGAGTGAGAACATCTTGAGAGCTGGAAAAGAAATCCTCGGTGAAAGTAGTGGCAAGATATGGGAAAATAAAGAAACATGGTGGTTTAATGAAGAGGTACGGCAGAAAGTTCAAGCAAAGAAGATTGCGAAGAAAAGATGGGAAGTAACAAAGTTGGACGGTGATAAAGAGCATTACAAACAGTGCAGCAAGGAAGCAAAAAGAACGGTAGCAATTGCAAAGTCAGAAGCGTATGACCTGTATAAAGAGTTGGATACCAAGGAAGGACAACAAAAGTATTCAAGTTGGCCAAGACGAAACAAGAGCACAAAAGACATTACATATTAGACAGATCAAGGATGAAAGAGGGGTTGTGATACGAAAGGAGAGATATCATAATAAGGTGGAAGGACTACTTTGAGAAGCTGCTAAATGAAGAAAATGAGAGACTTATTAGAGATGATGGAGAACCGAACGACCAATTAGTAGGGGAGGTGACAAGACAAGAGGTAGAAAGAGCACTGAAGAAAATGAAAAATGGCAAGTCAATAGGGCCCGACGGAATACCAGTAGAAGTATGGAAAGCCTTAGGAAGAAGGAGTTGACATGTTGCACCAGCTGATCAGAGGAATAATGGAGAAGGAAGTTATACCAGAAAAGTGGAGAAAGCACACTGATACCGATCTTTAAAGAGAAGGGAGACATCCAGGGCTGTGAGAACTATCGAGGATAAAACTAATGTCTCACACCTTAAACTATTCGAAAGGGTGTTGGATGATAGATTGAGACAGGTGGTACATATCGGTAGGCAGCAACTAGGATTTATGAAGGGACTTGGAACGGTTGACGAATTTTCTCACTTCGACAGAATATGGAAAAACATCGGGAAAAGCAGAAAGTACTACATATGGTTTTTATTGACTTGGAGAAAGCATACGATAGGGTCCCACGGCAAGAAGTATGGAGAAGCCTAAGAGAAAGAGGAGTGCCAGAAAAGTATGTCAGAATTGTCCAAGAATGCTACAAGAATGTTACAACTAGAGTTCGGAGTACGGTTGGTACAACTGACAGTTTCCATGTGAAAGTCGGCTTACACAGGATCGGCACTAAGTCCATTACTTTTCAACATAGTGTTCGATGTCATTACAGAAAATGTCAGAGGAACCACCCTGGTGTGTTATATGCTGATGACATCGTCTTGGTGACAGAGGAAGGAAGACAGCTGGAAAGAAAACTAGAAGAATGGAGAGTTGCTTTGGAAAGCAGAGGAATGAAGATTAGTAGGTCCAAAACGGAATACTTCACAACAGATACAAGTGGCGACCAACAGGCCACAATTAGACTAAATGGTGAAATGTTGAAGAGTGAAAACATTTAAGTACTTGGGATCAATGGTAGACGAGACAGTGGAGATGGAAAAAGAAGTGAATTTCCGGATCCAATGTGGCTGGAATAACTGGCGGAAAGTTTCTGGTGTGATATGTGATAGGAGGGTACCAGTAAGAGTGAAGGGTAAAGTTCACAAAGCAGTGGTCAGACCTGCAATGGCGTATGGGCTTGAAGCAGCACCTCTGAAGAAGAACGAAGAAAAGAAGATGGATGTGGCGGAAATGAAGATGTTGAGATGGATGGTAGGAGTCACCAGAAGAGATCGAATTAGGAATGAATATATAAGAGGAACAGTGAAAGTAATTGAAATCTCAAGAAGATCCAGGAGTCAAGATTGAGGTGGTATGGACACTTGAGAAGAAGAGTTGAGGAAGATCATGTAGGAAGGAAGTCATGGAAATGGAAGTGCCGGGAACTAGAAGAAGAGGAAGGCCCAAACGAAGGTGGATTGATAGCATAAACGTAGATCTAAGGGAGAAGAATTTAAACCCAGAGATGGCCAACAACAGAAATACGTGGAGAAGGCTCATTCACAACGGCGACCCCGAATAGGGAAAAGCTGGGAAGAAGAAGATTTTCATACAAATTTACACTAAATTCTAGATATTCTATATATATATATATATATATATATATATATATATATATATATATATATATATATATATATATATATATATATATATATATATATATATATATATATATAGTTTTTTTTTTTTTTTACATATTTACATTATTTAATGTTTATTTTGTATATATATTTTATCCAAATTTACGTTATTTTATGTGTATTTGCTTATATATTTTCATGCAAATTTACATTATTTTATGAATATTTTGTATATATATTTCAATACAAATTTACCTAATTTTATGTGTATTTTGCATATCTATTTTCAAACAAATTTAACTTATTTTTTGAGTATTTTTGAATATATTTTTATACAAATTTTAGTTATTTTATTTGTATTGTGTATATATATTTTCCTACATATATACATTCTTTTATTGGAATTTTGTTTATTTATTTTGATACGAATTTACATTATTTTATGTGTATTTTTTATATATATTTTTCTACGAATTTAAATTATTTTATGTGTTTTGTATATACATTTTCATAAAAATTTACGTTATTTTATTATGGGTATTCGTATATATTTTGAAACAAATTTTATACAAATTCATGTTATTTTATGTGTATTTGTATATATATTCTCATACAAATTTATATTATTTTATTTGTATTTTTACATATATTTCATTACAAATTTACCTTATTTTATGTTTATTTTGTATATTTATTTCATTCAATTTTAAATTATTTTATGTGTATATTTCTATTTGTATTTAGGTTATTTTATGTGTATTTTCTGTATATATTTTCATCCAAAACTACATTATTTTATTGGTAATTTCTTAATATAATTCGATACGAATTTAGATTATTTCATAGGTATATTTCAATTTAAATTTGGCTTATTTTGTGTGCATTTTGTATATCTATTTTCATACAAATTTAATTACATCTGTGTATTTTTGTATATAGTTTTATATAAATCTACGTTATTTTATGTGTATTTTGTATATTTATATTTATACAAATACGCATCCTTTTATTGGTATTTTGTTTATTTATTTTGAAACGAGTTTACATTATTTTATTTGTATTTTGTATACATTTATTTATACGTATTTACATCATTTTATGTATATATATATATATATATATATATATATATATATATATATATATATATATATATATATATATATATATATATATATATATATATATATATATATATATATATATATATATATATATATATATATATATATATATATATATATATATATATATATATATATATATATATATATATATATATATATATATATATTTATAGAAATCTACGTTATTTTATGTGTATTCGTAAATATATTTTGAAACAAATTTACATTGCTTTATATGTATTTTATATATTTTATATCTTTCAATTCAAATTTAGCTTATTTTGTGTGCATTTTGTATATCTATTTTCATATAAATTTAATTACTTCTGTGTATTTTTGTATATAGTTTAATATAAATTTACGTTATTTTATGTGTATTTTGTATATTTATATTTATACAAATACGCATCCTTTTATTGGTATTTTGTTTATTTATTTTGAAACGAGTTTACATTATTTTATGTGTATTTTGTATACATTTATTTATACGTATTTACATCATTTTATGTGTATTTTCTATATATATATATATTTATAGAGATCTACGTTATTTTATGTGTACTCGTAAATATATTTTGAAACAAATTTACATTGCTTTATATGTATTTTGCATATCTATTTCAATACAAATTAACCTTATTGTATGTGTATTTTGTATATTTATTTTAATACAAATTTAAATTTTTATGTGTATTTTGGTATATATATTAAAAAAAATGCGATATTTTATGTGTATTTTGCTTCTTTTATTTAAATCAAATTTACACTATTTTATTAATATTCTGAGTATTTATTTTGATACGATTTTACATTATTTTATTTTTATTTTGTATACATTTTTTTATACATATTTACATTATTTAATTTGTATTTTGTATATATATTTTATACAAATTTACGTTATTTTAAGTGTATTTGTTTATGTATTTTCATTCAAACTTACATTATTTTATGTGTATTTTGTATATGTATTTCAATACAAGTTTACCTAATTTTATGTGTATTTTGTATATTTATTTTCATTCAAGTTTAAATTATTTTTGTGTATTTTTGTATATAGTTTTATACAAATTTAGGTTATTTTATGTGTATTTTCAAAATTTATTTTAATACAAATACACATTCTTTTTCTGATATTTTGTTGATTTATTTTGATGGGAATTTACATTATTTAATGTGTATTTTGTATATATATTTTTATACGTATTTACATCATTTCATGTGTGTTTTGTATATATATATATATATATATATATATATATATATATATATATATATATATATATATATATATATATATATATATATATATATATATATATATATATATATATATATATATATATATATATATATATATATATATATATATATATATATATATATATATATATATATATATATATATATATATATATATATATATATATATATATATATATATATATATATGTTTGAAGAGTATTTTGCATATTTTTTCAATACAAATTTCCCTTATTGTATGTGCATTTTGTATATTAATTTTAATACAAATTTAATTATTCTATGTGTATTTTTGTATATGTATTTTTATAAAAATATGCTTTATTTTATGGGTATTTTGCATATTTATTTTCATACAAATTTACATTATTTTATTGATATTCTGTGTATTTATTTTGATACATTTTACATTATTCTATGTGTATTTTATATATATATTTTATACAAATTTACGTTATTTCATGTGTATTTGTTTTCATTTTATACAAATTTACATTATTTCATGTGTATTTTTTACATGTATTTAAACACAAATTTACCTCATTATATATGTATTTTGTATATCTATTCTCATACAAATTGAATTTTTTTTTATATATTTTATAGAAATTTTCGTTATTTTATGTGTATTTTGTTTATTAATTTTCCTACAAATATACGTTCTTTTATCGTAATTTTGTTTATTTATTTTGATACGAATTTACATTCTTTTGGGTGTATTTGGTATATATATTTTTATACTTATTTACATCATTTTATATGTATTTTGTATGTATATTTTCATAGAAATTTACTCTATTTTATGTGTATTCGTATATATATTTTGATACAAATTTACATTATTTATGAGTATTTTACATATCTATTTCAATACAAATTTACTTTATTGTGTGTGCATTTTGTATATTTATTTTAATCCAAATTTAAATATTTTATATGTATTTTTGTATATATAGCTTTATACAAATATGCGTTATTATATGGGCATTTTGCATCTTTATTCTCATACAAATTTACATTATTTTTTTGATATTCTGTTAATTTATTTTGTACGATTTTGCATTATTCTATGTGTATTTTGTACATATATTTTTATACATATTAAAATTATTTAATGTATATTTTCTATATATATTTTATCCAAATTTACGTTATTTTATGTGTATTTGTTTATATATTTTCATAAAATTTACATTATTTTATGTGAGTTTTTTTTATCTGTATTTCAATACAAATTTGCCTAATTTTATGTGTAGTTTGCATATCTATTTTCAAAAAAATAAAATTATTTTTTTAGTATTTTTGTATATATTTTTAGACAAACTTTAAATATTTTATTTGTATTTTGTGTTTTATTTTCCTTCAAATATACATTCTTTTATTGGAATTTTGTTTATTAATTTTGATAAGAGCTTACATTATTTTATGTGTATTTTGTATATACATTTTCATAAAAAATATTTTATTTTATTGTGTGTATTCGTATATATTTTGATACAAATTGACATTATTTTATGAGTTATTTAGCATAATTATTTCAATACAAATTTACCTTATTCTATGTGTATTTTGTATATTTATTTTAATACAAATTTAATTATTTTTTGTGTATTTTTGTATATATATATATATATATATATATATATATATATATATATATATATATATATATATATATATATATATATATATATATATATATATATATATTTTTTTTTTTTTTTTTTTTTTTTTTAAATATGAGTTATTTTATGAGTATTTTGCATCTTTATTTTCGTAAATTTTTACAACATATATTTGCATAAAATATATATCGAAAATGCATATTAAATAATGTAAATATGTAAAATAAAATATATACAAAATACACATAGAATAATGTTAAATCGTATCAAAATAAATACACAGAATATCAATAAACTAATGTAAATTTGTATGAAAATAAAGATGCAAAATACCCATAAAATAAAGTATATTTGTATAAAAATATGTATACAAGAACACGCATCAAATAATTAAATTTTTATTGAAATAAATATACAAAGTGCACATACGATATGGTAAATTTGTATTGAAATAGATATGCAAAACACACATAAAACAATGTAAATTTGTTTCAAAATATATATACGAATACACATAAAAAAACGTAAATTTCTATAAAAATATATATAAAAAATACACATAAAATGATGTAAATACGTATAAAAATATATATAGATAATACACATAAAATAATGTAAATTCGTACCAAAATAAATAAACAAAATACCAATAGAAGAATGTGAATTTGTATGATAATAAATAAACAAAATACACATAAAATAACGTAAATTTGTATAAAACTATATACAAAAATACACAGAAGTAATATAAATTTGTGTGAAAATATATACTCATTATTTGATATGAATTTTGTATAAATATTTTCATAAAAATTTAAGTTTCTTTATTGTGTGTAATCTTATATATTTTGATACGAATTTATTATAAATTCATGTTATTTTATGTGTATTTGTATATATATTTTCATACAAATTTATATTATTTTATGTGTATTTTTTAATATATTTCACTACAAATTTATCTTATTTTATGTTTATTTTGTATATTTATTTCATTCAATTTTAATTTATTTTATATGTATATTTGTATTTGTATTTAGGTTATTTTATGTGTATTTTCTATATATATTTTCATCCAAAATGACATTATTTTATTGGTATTTTGTTAATTTAATTCGATACGAGTTTTGATTATTTCAAAGGTATTTTGTATACATAATTTTTATACGAATTTACATTATTTAATGTGTGTTTTGTATATATATTTTTATGAAAATTTACTTTATTTTATGTGCATTTTTGTACATATATTTTTATAGAAAGTTCCGTTCTTTTATATGTATTTTGTATTTGTTTTCTCATACAAATTTACATTAATTTATTGGTATTTTGTTTATTTATTTTGATGCGAATTACATGATTATATGTGTATTTTGTACAAATTTTTTTATACGTATTTACATTATTTAATTTGTATTTTGTTTATATATTTTTATACAAATTTACGTTATTATATGTGTATTTGTATAAATATTTTGATACAAATTTACATTATTTTATGTATGTTGTATATATATTTCAATTCAAATTTAGCTTATTTTATGTATATTTTGTATATCTATTTTCATACAAATTTAATTACTTTTGTGTATTTTTGTATATAGTTTTACATAAATTTACGTTATTTTATGTGTATTTTGTATATTTATATTTTTACAAATACACATTCTTTTATTGGTATTTTGTTTATTTATTTCGACGCGAATTTACATTATTTAATGTGTATTTTGTATATATATTTTTATACGTATTTACATCATTTCATGTGTATTTTGTATTTTTAGGGGAGGCGGTGGCTGGAAGGATAGCAAGACGGCCCCGCGTCCAGGAGGACGCGAGTTCAATCCCCGACCGGTGCCACCAAGCTGGGATTTTTCAGCCGCCGCCGAGTGGCTTAAAACTACCCACATGCTGTCCAGAAGACCACCTATCAACCCGGACTCTAGATTCTAGGATTAAAGATGAGCTCCGGGAGGGCAGCATGGGCCAATGCAAGATGGCGCCACTATAAACACTCGCCTGCGCCAGAACGGGCTGGGCCGACCATCAGGACCCACCGGAAAGAAGCCTTGGACCGACCATCAGGATCCACCGGGAACAAGCCTACCGGCGCAATAGGCCGCGACGTAAAAAAAAAAAAAAAAAATATATATATATATATATATATATATATATATATATATATATATATATATATATATATATATATATATATATATATATATATATATATATATTTATATATATATATCGGTTATTTTATGTGTATTCGTATATAGATTTTGAAACAAATTTACACTGTTTTATTTGAATTTTGCATATTTTTTCACTACAAATTTACCTTATTGTATATGCATTTTTGTTTATTAATTTTAATACAAATATAATTATTCTATGTGTATTTTTTTATATGTATTTTGATAAAAATATACTTTATTTTATGGGTATTTTGTAACTTTATTTTCATACAAATTTACATTATTTCATTGATATTGTGTGTATTTATTTTGATACGATTTTACATTATTCTATGTGGATTTTTTATATATATTTAATACAAATGTACGTTACTTTATGTGTATTTGTTTTCATTTCATACAAATTTACATTATTTTATGTGTATTTTGTACATGTATTTAAATACAAATTTAACTAATTATATGTGTATTTTGTATATGTATTTTTATACAAATTGAAATTATTTTTGTATATTTTTGTATATATTTTTATATAAATTTTCGTTATTTTATGTGTATTTTGTATATTTATTTTCCTACAAAAATACGTTCTTTTATCGGAATTTTGTTTATTTATTTTGATACGAATTTACATTATTTTATGTATATTTGGTATATTTATTTTTATACTTATTTTCATCATTTTAATGTATTTTGTATGTATATTTTCATAGAAATTTACACTATTTTATGAGTATTCGTATATATATTTTGATACAAATTTACATTATTGATGTGTATTTTGCATACCTATTTCAATACAAATTTAATTTTTTGTATGTGCATTTTGTATATTTATTTTAATACAAATTTAATTATTTTATATGTATTTTTTATATATATATATTTTTATACAAATATGAGTTAATATATGGGTATTTTGCATCTTTATTTTCATACAAATTAACATAATTTTATTGATATTCTGTTTATTTATTTGGATACGATTTTACATTATTCTATGTTCATTTTGTATATAATTTATACATATTTACATTATTTAAAGTATATTTTGTATATATATTTTATGGAAATCTACGTTATTTTATATGCATTTGTTTATATATTTTCATATAAATTTACATTATTTTATGTGTATTATGTATGTGTATATAAAAAAAAAATTGCTTAATTTTTGTGTATTTTGCATATCTTTTTTCAAACAAATTTAAATTATTTATGTGTATTTTTGTATATATTTTTATACAAATTTTTGTTATTTTATTTGTATTTTGTATATATATTTTCCTACAAATATACATTCTTTTATTGGAATTTTTTTTATTTATTTTGATACGAATTTATATTATTTTATGTGTATTTTATATATATATTTTTCTGAGTATTTACATTATCTTATGTGTATTTTGTATATATATTTCATAAAAATTTACGTTATTTTATTGTGTGTATTCTTATATATTTTGATACAAAATTTATACAAATTCATGTTATTTTACATGTATTTGTATATATATATTTTCATGCAAATTTATATTATTTTATGTGTATTTTGGTATATATTTCATTACAAATTTTCCTTATTTTATGTCTATTTTGTATATTTATTTCATTCAATTTTAAATTATTTTATGTATATATTTGTATTTAAGTTTAGGTTATGTTATGTGTAATTTCTATATATATTTTCATCCAAAATTACATTATTTTATTGGTGTTTTGTTAATTTAATTCGATACGAATTTAGATTATTTCATAGGTATTTTGTATACATATTTTTATACGCATTTACATTATTTAATGTGTGTTTTGTATACACATTTTATGCAAATTTACTTTATTTTATGTGCATTTTTGTACATATATTTTTATAGAAATTTGCGTTATTTTATGTGTATTTTGTATATGTTTTGTCCTACAAATTTACATTATTTTATTAGTATTTTTTTATTTATTTTGATAGGAATTACTTGATTATATGTGTATTTTGTACATTTTTTTTTATACATATTTACATTATTTAATGTGTATTTTGTTTATATATTTACGTTATTATATGTGTATTTGTATAAAAATTTTGATACAAATTTTCATTATTTTATGTATTTTGTATATATATTTCAATTCAAATTTAGCTTATATTATGTGTAATTTGTATATCTATTTTCATACAAATTTAATTACCTTTGTGTATTTTTGTATATAGTTTATACAAATTTACGTTATTTTATGTGTATTTTGTATATTTATATTTATAAAATACACATTCTTTTATTGGTATTTTGTTTATTTATTTTGATACGAATTTACATTATTTTATGTGTATTTTTTAGACATTTTTTATACGTATTTACTTCATTTTATGTGTATTTTGAATATATATTTTATATAAATCTACATTATTTTATGTGTATTCGTATGTATATTTTGAAACAAATTTACATTGTTTTATTTGTATTTTGCATATCTATTTCAATACAAATTTACCTTATTGTAAGTGCATTTTTTTTTAATACAAATTCAAATATTTTATTTGTATTTTGGTATATATATTCAAAAAAATAAAAAGCGTTATTTTATGGGTATTTTGCATCTTGATTTTCATACAAATTTACATTATTTTATTAATATTCTGTGTATATATTTTGATACAATTTTACATTATTCTATTTATTTTTTGTATATATTTTTTTTTATTCATATTGACATTATTTAATATGTATTTTGTATATATATTTTATCCAAATTTACGTTAAATTATGTGTATTTGTTTATATATTTTCATACAAATTTACATTATTTTATGTGAATTTTGTATATGTATTTCAATACAAATATACCTAATTTTATGTGTATTTTGCATATCTATTTTTAAACAAATTTAAATTATTTTTGTGTATTTTTGTATATATTTTTATAAAAATTTCAGTTATTTCATTTGTATCTTGTATAAATATTTTCCTACAAATATACATACTTTTATTGGAATTTTGTTTATTTATTTTGATACGAATTTACATTGTTTTATGTGTATTTTGTATATATATATTTTTCTACGTATTGAAATTATTTTATGTGTATTTTGTATATACATTTTCATAAAAATCTACGTTATTTTATTGTGTGTATTCGTACATATTTTGATACAAATTTTATACAAATTCATGTTATTTTATGTGTATTTGTATATATATTTTCAGACAAATTAAATTATTTTGTGTATTTTTACATATATTTCATTACAAATTTACCTTATTATATGTTTATTTTGTATATTTATTTCATTAAATTTTAAATTATTTTATATGTATATTTGTATTTGTATTTAGGTTATTTTATGTGTATTTTCTGTATATATTTTCATCCAAAATTACATTATTTTATTGGTATTTTCTTTATATAACTTGATTCGATTTTAGATTATTTCAAAGGTATTTTTTATACATATTTTTATACTCATTTACATTTTCTATAGTGTGTTTTGTATATATTTTTTTATGCAAATTTATTTTATGTGGATTTTTGTACATATATTTGTATATAAATATTCGTTATTTTATGTGTATTTTGTATATGTTTTCTCATACAAATTTACATTATTTTATTGTTTTTTGTTTATTTATTTTGATACGAATTACATGATTATATGTGTATTTTGTACATATTTTTTAAAAACGTATTTACATTATTTAATGTGTATTTTGTTTATATATTTTTATACAAATTTACGTTTTTATATGTGAATTTGTAAAAATATATTGATACAAATTGACTTTATTTTATGTATTTTGAATTTGTATTTTGTGTGTATTTTCTATATTTATTTTCATACAAATTTAATTACTTCTGTATATTTTTGTATATAGTTTTATATAAATTTACCTTATTTTATGTGTATTTTGTATATTTATATTTATATAAATACACATTCTTTTATTGGTATTTTGTTTATTTATTTTGATACGAATTTACATTATTTGATGTGTATTTTTTATACATTTTTTATACGTATTTACTTCATTTTATGTGTATTTTGTATATATATTTTATAGAAATCAACGTTATTTTATGTGTATTCGTATATATATTTTGAAACAAATTTACATTGTTTTAGTTGTATTTTGCATATCTATTTCAATACAAATTTACCTTATTGTATGTGCATTCTGTATATTTATTTTAATACAAATTCAAATATTTTATGTGTATTTTGGTATATATATTTAAAAAAAATGCGTTATTTTATGGGTATTTTGCATCTTAATTTTCATACAAATTTACATTATTTTATTAATATTTTGTGTATATATTTTGATACGATTTTACATTATTCTATTGGTGTTTTGTATATATATTTTTTATACATATTTACATTTTTAACGTGTATTTTGTATATATATTTTATACAAATTTACGTTATTTTATGCGTATTTGTTTATATATTTTCATTCAAATTTATATTATTTTAAGTGTATTTCGTATAAGTATTTCAATACAAATTTACCTAATTTTATGTGTATTTTGTATATTTATTTTCATTCAAATTTAAATTATTTTTGTGTATTTTTGTATATAGTTTTATTCAAATTTAGGTTATTTTATGTGTATTTTGTATATCTATTTTCATACAAATACACATTCATTTATAGTTATTTTGTTTATTTATTATGACGCGAATCTACATTATTTAAAATGTATTTTGTATATATATTTTTATACGTATTTACATCATTTAATGTGTATTTTGTATATATATTTCTATAGAAATCTACGTTATTTTATGTGTATTCGTATATAGATTTTGAAACAAATTTACACTGTTTTATGTGTATTTTGCATATTTTTTCAATAAAAATTTACCTTATTGTATGTGCATTTTGTATGTTAATTTTAATACAAATTTAATTATTCTACGTGTATTTTTGTATATGTATTTTTACAAAAATATGCTTTATTTTATGGGTATTTTGCATCTTTATTATCATACAAATTTACATTATTTTACATTATTTGATAATATGTGTATTTATTTTAATTCGATTTTACATCATTCTGTGTGTATTTTATATATATATTTTATACAAATGTACTTTCCTTTATGTGTATTTGTTTTCATTTCATACAAATTTACATTATTTTATGTGTATTTTGTACATGTATGTAAATACAAATTTAACTAATTATATGTGTATTTTGTATATCTATTTTCATTCAAATTGAAATTTTTTTTTTATATATATTTTTATGTAAATTTTAGTTATTTTATGTGTATTTTGTATATTTATTTTCCTACAAATATACGTTCTTTTATCAGAAATTTCTTTATTTATTTTGATACGAATTTACATTATTTGAGGTATATTTGGTATATATATGTTTATACTTTTTTACATCATTTTATATGTATTTTGTATGTATATTTTCATAGAAATTTACTCTATTTTATGAGTATTCGTATATATATTTTGAGACAAATTTACATTATTGATGTGTATTTTGCATATCTATTTCAATACAAATTTACTTTATTGTATGTGCATTTTGTATATTTATTTTAATACAAATTTAATTATTTTATATATATTTTTGTATATATATTTTTATACAAATATGCGTTATTATATGGGCATTTTGCATCTTTATTATCATACAAATTTACATTATTTTATTGATATTCTGTTTATTTATTTTGATACGATTTTACATTATTCTATGTGTATTTTGTATATATATTTAAATTATTTAATGTATATTTTGTATATATATTTTATCCAAATTTACATTATTTTATGTGTATTTGTTTATATATTTTCATACAAGTTTACATTATCTTATGTAGGTTTTGTATATGTATTTCAATACAAATTTGCCTATTTTTATGTGTATTTTGCATATCTATTATCAAACAAATTTAAATTATTTTTGTGTATTTTTGTATATATTTCTATACAAATTTTAGTTATTTTATTTGTATTTTGTATATATATTTTCCTACAAATATACATTCTTTTATTGGAATTTTGTTTATTTATTTTGATACGAATTTACATTATTTTATGTGTGTTTTTTATATATATTTTTCTACATATTTACATTATTTTATGTGTATTTTGTATATATTTTCATAAAAATTTACGTTATTTTATTTTGTGTATTCGTATATAATTTGTTACAAATTTTATACAAATTCATGCTATTTTATGTGTATTTGTATATATATTTTTATACAAATTTAATTATTTTATGTGCATTTTTACATATATTTACCTTATTTTATGTTTATTTTGTATATTTATTTCATTCAATTTTAAATTATTTTATGTGTATATTTGTATTTGTATTTAGGTTATTTTATGTGTATTTTCTATATATATTTTCATCCAAAATTATATCATTTTATTGGTATTTTGTTAATTTAACTTGATTCGAATTTAGATTATTTCATGTGTTTTTTCTTTACATATTTTTATACGCATTTACATTATTTAATGTGTGTTTTGTATATATATTTTCTATACAATTTTACTAAATTTTATGTACATTTGAGTTGTTTTTTTTATAAAAACTAACATTATTTTAATTGTATTTTGTACTTATTTTACAACAAATTTTACTTATTTATGTGGATTTTGTTTATTTATTTTCATACAAATTTAAATTATTTTATGTGCATTTTTGTACATATATTTTTATAGAAATTTGCGTTATTTTATGTGTATTTTGTATATATTTTTTCATAGAAATTTACATCTTTTTATTGGTGTTTTGGTTACGTATTTTGATACGAATTTACATTATTATATGTGTATTTTGTACAAATATTGTATACGTATTTTCATTATTTAAAGTGTATTTCTTTTATATATTTAAAAACAAATTTACGTTATTTTATGTATTTTGTATATATATTTCAATACAAATTTAGTTTCTTTTATGTATATTTTGAATATCTATTTTCATACAAATTTAAATTACTTTTGTGTATTTTTGTATATAGTTTTATACAAATTTACGTTATTTTATGTTTATTTTGTATAGTTATTTTCATACAAATTAACATTCTTCCATTGGTATTTTGTTTATTTATTTTGGTGCGAATTTACATTATTTTATGTGTATTTTGTATATATATTTTAATTCGTATTTACATTATTTTATGTGTATTTTTTATTTGTATCTTTATAGAAATTTACGTTTTTTTTAAACAAATTTACATTGTTTGATGTGTGTTTTGCATATCTATTTCAATACAAATTTATCATATTGTATGTGCATTTTGTATATTTATTTTAATACAAATTTAATTATTTGATATGTATTTTTGTATATATATTTTTATCAAAATATGTTTTTTTTTTTTAATGGGTATTTTGCATCTTTATTTTCATACAAATTTACATTATTTTATTGATATTCTGTGTATTTATTTTGATTCGATTTTACATTATTCTATTTGTGTTTTGTAAATATATTTTTATACATATTTAAATTATTTAATGAGTATTTTATATATATATTTTATACAAATGGTATATATATTTTTATAAAAAAAGCGTTATTTTATGGGTATTTTGCATCTTTATTTTCATACAAATTTACATTATTTTATTGATATTCTGTGTATTTATTTTGATACGATTCTACATTGTTCTATGTTTATTTAGTGTATATTTATTTTACATATTTACATTATTTAATGTGCATTTTCTATATATATTTTATACAAACATACGTTACTTTATGTCTATTTGTTTATATATTTTCATACAAGTTTACATTATTTTATGTGTATTTTGTATATGTATTTCAATACAAATTTACCTAATTTTATGTGGATTTTGTATATCTATTTTCATGGAAGTTGAAATTATTTTTGTATGTATTTTAATAAAAAATTTAGGTTTTTTATATATTATTTTTGTATATTGATTTTACTACGTATATACATTGTTTTATTGAAATTTAGTTTATTGAATTTGATACGAATTTATCTTATTTTAGGTGTATTTTGTATATATATTTTTATACGTATTTACATCATTAATGTGTATTTTTTATATATATTTTCATAGAAATTTACGTTATTTTATGTGTTTTCGTATATATATTTTAATACAAATTTACTTTATTTGATGTGTATTTTGCATATCTATTTCAATACAAATTTACCTTATTGTATGTGCATTTTGTATATTTATTTTAATACAAATTTGATTATTTGATGTGTTTTTTTGTATATATATTTTTATACAAATATGCGTTATTTCATGGGTATTTTGCATCTTATTTTATTGATATTCTGCTCATTTATTTTGATACGATTTTACATCATTCTATGTGTATTTTGTATATATTTTTTTTATACATTTTTCCTTAATTTAATGTGTATTTTGTATATATATTTTATACAAATTTACGTTACGTTACGTTACGTTACGTTACGTTACGTGTATTTGTTGATATATTTTGACACAAATTTACAATATCCTATGGGTATTTTGTATATATATTTCAAAAGAAATTTACCTAGTTTTAGGTGTATTTTGAATATCTATTTTCAAACAAATTCAAATAATTTTTGGGTATTTTTGTACATATTTTAATAAAAATTTTACATATGTGTATTTTGTAAATTTATTTTCTTTCAAATATATATTATATTATTGGTATTTGGTGGATTTATTTTGATACGAATTTATATTATTTTATATGTACTTTGTATATATATTTTTATACATTTTTTAATGTTTATTTTGAATATATATTTGTATACTTATTCATGTTATCTTATGTGTATTTGTATATATATTTTCATACAAATTTATATTATTTCATGTGTATTTTGTACATATATTTCATTACAAATTTACCTTATTTTATGTTTATTTTGTATATTTATTTCATTCAATTTAAAATTATTTTATGTGTATATTTGTATTTGTATTTAGGTTATTTTATGTGTATTTTCTATATATATTTTCATCCAAAATTCCATTATTTTATTGGTATTTTGTTAATTTAATTCGATTCGAGTTTAGATCATTTCATACGTATTTTGTATTCATATTTTTATACGCAGGTACATTATTTAATGTGTGTTTTCTATATATTTTTATGCAAATTTACTTTATTTTATGTGCATTTTTGTACTTATATTTTTATAGAAATTTCGGTAATTTCATTTGTATTTTGTATATGTTTTCACATACAAATTTACATTGTTTTATTGGTATTTTGTTTATTTATTTTGATACGAATTACATAATTATATGTGTATTTTGTACAAATTTTTTATACGTATTTACATTATTTAATGAGTATTTTGTTTACATATGTTTATACAAATTTACTTTATTATATGTTTATTTTTATAAATACTTTGATACAAATGTACATTATTTTATGTACTTTGTATGTGTATTTCAAACCAAACTTAGCTTATTTTATGTGTATTTTGTATATCTATTTTCTAACAAATTTAATAACTTTTGTGTATTTTTGTGGATTGTTTTATACAAATTTACGTTATCTAATGTGTATTTTGTATATTTATATTTATACAAATACACATTCTTTTATAGGTATTTTGTTTATTTATTTTGATACGAAGTTGCATTATTTTATGTGTATTTTGTATTCTTTTTTTTATTCGTATTTAATTAATTTTATGTGTATTTTGTATATATATTTTTATAGAAATCTACCTTATTTTATGTGAATTCGTATATATATTTTGAAATAAATTTACATTGTTTATATTTATTTTGCATATCTATTTCAATACAGATTTACCTTATTATTAGTGCATTTTGTATATTTATTTTAATACAAATTCAATTATTTTATGTGTATTTTGGTATACATATTTTTATAAAAAATGCGTTATTTTATGGGTATTTTGCATCTAAATTTTCATACAAATTTACATTATTTTATTAACATTCTGTGTATTTAATTTGATACGATTTTACATTGTTCTATTTGTGTTTTGTATATATATTTTTTATATATATTTACATAATTTAATGTGTATTTTCTATATATATATTATACAAATTTACATTATTTCAAGTGAATTTGTTAATATATTTCCATTCAAATTTACATTATTTTAATTGTATTTTGTATATGTATTTAAATACAAATTTACCTAATTTTATGTGTATTTTGAATATCTATTTTCATACAAATACACATTCTTTTATTGATATTTTGTTTATTTATTTTGACGCGAATTTACATTATTTAATGAGTATTTTTTATATATATTTTTATACGTATTTACATTATTTGATGTGTATTTTGTATCTATTATTCTATAGAAATCTACGTTATTTTTTGTGTATTCGTATATATATTTTGAAACAAATTTTCACTGTTTTATGTGTATTTTGCATATTTTATCAATACAAATTTACCTTATTGAATGTGCATTTTGTATATTAATTTTAATACAAATTTAATTATTCTATGTGTATTTTTGTATATGTATTTTTATTAAAATATGCTTTATTTTATGGGTATTTTGCATCTTTATTTTCATACAAATTTACATTATTCTATTGATATTTTGAGCATTTATTTTTATTCGATTTTACATTATTCTATGTGTATTTTGTATATATATATATATATATATATATATATATATATATATATATATATATATATATATATATATATATATATATATATATATATATATATATATATATATATATATATATATATATATATATATTTTATACATATGTACGCTACTTTATGTGTATTTGTTTTCATTTCATACAAATTTACATTATTTTATGTGTATTTTGTACATGAATTTAAATGCAAATTTAACCAATTATATGTGTATTTTGTATATCTATTTTTCATACAAATTTAAATTATTTTTGTGTATTTTTGTATATATTTTTATATAAATTTTCGTTACTTTATGTGTATTTTGTATATTTAATTTCCTATAAATATACGTTCTTTTATCGGAATTTTCTTTATTTATTTTGATAGGAATTTACATTATTTGAAGTATATTTGGTATATATATTTTTATACTTATTTACATGATTTTACATGTATTTTGTATGTATATTTTCATAGAAATTTACTCTATTTTATGAGTATTCGTATATATATTTTGATACAAATTTACATTATTGATGTGTATTTTGCATATCTATTTCAATACAAATTTATTTTTTTGTATGTGTATTTTGTATATTTATTTTAATACAAATTTAATTATTTTATATGTATTTTTGTATATATATTTTTATACGAATTATTCCTTATTATATGGCTATTTTGCATCTTTATTTTCATACAAATTTACATTATTTTATTGATATTCTGTTTATTTATTTTGATACGATTTAACATTATTTTATGAGTATATTGTATATATATTTTTTTACATATTTAAAATATTTAATGTATATTTTGTATAATTATATATTTTATCCAAATTTACGTTATTTAATGTTTATTTGTTTATATATTTTCATATAAATTTACATTATTTTATGTGTGTTTTATATATGTATTTCAATACAAATTTGCCTAACTTTATGTGTATTTTGCATATCTATTTTCAAACAAAGTTAAATTATTTTTGTGTATTTTTGTATATATTTTTATACAAATTTTAGTTATTTTATTTGTATTTATATATATATTTTCCTACAAATATACATTCTTTATTTATTTTGATACGATTTTACATTATTTTTTAGTATTTTGTATATATATTTTTCTAAGTAATTACATTATTTTATGTGTATTTTGTATATATTTTCATAAAAATTTACGTTATTTTATCGTGTATATTCTTATATACTTTGATACAATTTTTTTACAAATTCATGATATTTTATATGTATTTGTATAAATAAATATATATATATATATATATATATATATATATATATATATATATATATATATATATATATATATATATATATATATATATATATATATATATATATATATATATATATATATATATATATATATATATATATATATATATATATATATATATATATTATTTTATGTGTATTTTTACATATATTTCATTGTAAATTTACATTATTTTATTTTTATTTTGTATATTTATTTCAGTCAACTTTAAATTATTTTATGTGTATATTTGTATTTGTATTTATGTAATGTTATGTGCATTTTATATATATATTTTCATCCAAAATTACATTATTTTATTGGTATTTTGTTAATTTAACTCGATACGAGTTTAGATTATTTCATAGGTATTTTGTATACATATTTTTATACGCATTTACATTATTTAATGTGTGTTTTGTATATATATTTTTATGGAAATTCACGTTATTATATGTTTTCTCATACAAATTTACATTATTTTATTGGTATTTTG
Source organism: Eriocheir sinensis (assembly GCF_024679095.1). Lineage (NCBI taxonomy): Eukaryota > Metazoa > Arthropoda > Malacostraca > Decapoda > Varunidae > Eriocheir > Eriocheir sinensis. Next base: position 11,242,728 of record NC_066570.1, read on the forward strand.
TTTATTTATTTTGATACGAATTACATGTTTATTTGTATATTTTGTATATATTTTTTATACGTATTTACATTATTTAATGTGTATTTTGTTTATATATTTTTATACAAATTTACGTTATTATATGTTTATTTGTATAAGTATTTTGATACAAATTTACAATATTTTATGTATTTTGTATATATATATATATATATATATATATATATATATATATATATATATATATATATATATATATATATATATATATATATATATATATATATATATATATATATATATATATATATATATATATATATATATATATATATATATATATATATATATATATATATATATATATATATATATATTTTTGTATAAATATATATATATATATATATATATATATATATATATATATATATATATATATATATATATATATATATATATATATATATATATATATATATATATATATATATATATATATATATATATATATATATATATATATATATACCATTTTGTGTATTTTTTATATAGTTTTATATAAATTTACGTTATTTTATGTGTATTTTGTATAATTAAACAGATACAAATACACATTCTTTTATTAGTATTTTGTTTATTTATTTTGGTACGAGTTTACATTATTTTATGTGTATTTTGTATAAATTTTTTATACGTATTTACTTCATTTTATGTGTATTTTGTATATATATTTTTTATAGAAATCTACGTTATTTTATGTGTATTCATATATATATATATATATATATATATATATATATATATATATATATATATATATATATATATATATATATATATATATATATATATATATATATATATATATATATATATATATATATATATATATATATATATATATATATATATATATATATTTTGCAACAAATTTACATTGTTTTATATGTATTTTGCATACCTATTTCAATACAAATTGACATTATTGTATGTGTATTTTGTTTATTTATTTTAGTACAAATTCAAATATTTTATCTGTGTATTGCATATTTAAAAAAAAAAATGCGCTATTTTATGGGTATTTTCCATCCTAATTTTCTTACAAATTTACATTATTTTATTAATATTCTGTGTATTTATTTTGACACTATTTTACATTTTTCTATTTGTGTTTGGTATATATTTTTTTATACATATTTACATTATTTAATGTATATTTTGTATATAAATTTTATACAAATTTACGTTATTTTAAGTGTATTTGTTTATGTATTTTCATTCAAATTTACATTATGTTATGTATATTTTGTAAATGTATTTCAATACAAACTTACCTAATTTTATGTGTATTTTGTATATTTATTTTCATACGAATTTAAATTATTTTTGTGTATTTTTGTATATAGTTTTAAACAAATTTAGGTTATTTTATGTGTATTTTGTATATCTATTTTCATACAAATACACATTCTTTTATTGATATTTTGTATACAAAGTACACATAAAATAATGTAAATTTGAATGAAAATATATAAACAAATTTGTATAAAATATATTTTATACATTCATGTAATGTAAAAAATATATACAACATAGATCGAACATGCAAATCGTAAAATCGTGTCAAAATATACAAAATATAAATAAAATAATGTAAAATTTATAAAATATATGACAAAAGTACCATGCCACCATGAAAATAACTCATATTTAAAAAAAAATATATATATATATATATATATATATATATATATATATATATATATATATATATATATATATATATATATATATATATATATATATATATATATATATATATATATATATATATATATATATATACAAAAATACACAAAAAATAATAAAATTTGTATTAAAATAAATATACAAAATACACACACAATAAGGTAAATTTGTATTGAAATAGATATGCTAAATACACATAAAATAATGTAAATTTGTATCAAAATATATACGAATACACACTATAAAATAACATACATTTTTATGAAAATATATATACAAAATACACATAAAATAATGTAAATACGTAGAAAAATATATATACAAAATACACACAAAATAATGTAAACTCGTATCAAAATGAATAAACAAAATTCCAATAAAGTAATGTATATTTGTAGGAAAATATATTTACAAAATACTAATAAAATAACTAAAGTTTGTATAAAAATATATACAAAAATACAAAAAAATAATTTAAATTTGTTTGAAAATAGATATGCAAACTACACATAAAATTAGGCAAATCTGTATTGAAATACATATATATAATACACATTAAACAATGTAAAATTGTATGAAAATATATCAACAAATACACATAAAATAACGTAAATGTGCATAAAATATATATACAAAATATACATTAAATAATGTAAATTTGTTTAAAAATATATATACATAATACACATAGAATAATATAAAATCGTTTCAAAATAAATAAACAGAATATCAATAAAATAATGTAAATTTGTATGAAAATAAAGATGCAAAATACCCATATATTAACGCATATATGTATAAAAATATAGATACAAAAAAAATCATCAGATAATTAAATTTCTATTAAAGTAAATATACAAAATGCACATTCAATAAAGTAAATTTATATTCAAATAGATATACAAAATACACATCAATAATGTAAATTTGTATCAAAATATATATACGAATACACCTAAAATAGAGTAAATTTCTATGAAAATATACATACAAATTACATAAAAATGATGTAAATAAGTATAAAAATATATATACCAAATACACCTAAAATAATGTAAATTCGTATCAAAATAAATAAACAAAATTCCGATAAAAGAACGTATATTTGTAGGAAAACAAATATACAAAATCCACATAAAATAATGAAAATTTGTATAAAAATATTTATAAAAATACACAAAAATAGTCTCAATTTGTATGAAAATAGATATACAAAATACACATATAATTATTTAAATTTGCATGTAAATACATGTACAAAATACACATAAAATAATGTAAATTTGCATGGAATGAAAACAAATACACATAAAATAACGTACATTTTTATAAAATATATATACAAAACACACATAGAATAATGTAAAATCGTATCAAAATAAATACACAGAATATCAATAAAATAATGTAAATCTGTATGAGAATAAAGATGCAAAATACCCATCAAATAAAGCATATTTTTTTTAAAAATACATATACAAAAATACACATAGAATAATTAAATTTGTATTAAAATTAATATACAAAATGCACATACAATAAGGTAAATTTGTATTGAAAAAATATGCATAATACACATAAAGCAATGTAAATTTGTGTCAAAATATATATACGAATACACATAAAATAACGTAGATATCTAAATAAATATATATACAAAATACACATGAAATGATGTTAATACATATAAAAATATATATACAAAATACACATTAAATAATGTAAATTCGCGTCAAAATAAATGAGCAAAATATCAATAAAAGAATGTGTATTTGTATGAAAATATATATACAAAATATACATAAAATAACCTAAATTTGTGTAAAACTATATACAGAAATACAAAAAAATAGTTTAAACTTGTATGAAAATAAATATACAAAATATACATAAAATTAGGAACATTTGTATTGAAATACATATACAAAATACAAATAAAATAATAATTAAATTTGAATAAAAATATTTAAACAAATACACTTAAAATAACGTAAATTTGTGGGAAAATAAATATACAAAATACACATAAAATAACGAAAGTTTGTATAAAAATATATACCAAAAAAAAACGCAAAAATAATTTCAATTTGTATGAAAATAGATATACAAAATATACATATAATTAGTTAAATTTGTATTTAAATACATGTACAAAATACTCATAAAATAATGTAAATTTGTATGAAATGAAAACAAATACACATAAAATAACGTACATTTGTATAAAATATATATACAAAATACACATAGAAAAATGTAAAATCGTATGAAAATAAAAACACTGAATATCAATAAAATAAAATAAATTTGTATGAAAATAAAGATGCAAAATACACAAAATAAAGCATATTTTTATAAAAATACATATACAAAAATACACATAGAATAATTAAATTTGTATTAAAATTAATATACAAAATGCACATACAATAAGATAAATTTGTATCGAAAAAATATGCAAAATACGCATAAAACATTGTAAATTTGTTTCAAAATATACTTACGAATAAACATAAAATAACGTATATTTATATAGAAATATATGTACAAAATACACATGAAATGATGTAAATACGTATAAAAATATGTGTATAAAATACATATTAAATAACAAAATATCAATAAAGGAATGAGTATTTGTATGAAAATAGATATACAAAATACACATAAAATAACCTAAATTTGTATAAAACTATATACAAAAATACAAAAAAATAATCTAAATTTGTAAGAAAATATATATACAAAATACACGTAAAATTAGGTAAATTTGTATTGAAATACATATAGAAAATACACATAAAATAATGTAAATTTGAATGAAAATATATAAATAAATACACATAAAATAACGTAAATTTGCATAAAATATATTTACAAAATATACATTAAATAATGTAAATATGTATAAAAATATATATACAAAATACACATAGAATAATGTAAAATCGTTTCAAAACAAATAAACAGAATATCAATATAATAATGTAAATTTTTTTAAAAATAAAGATGCAAAATACCCATATAATAACGCATATTTGTATAAAAATATACATACAAAAAAACACATCATATAATTAAATTTGATTTAAAATAAATATACAAAATGCACATTCAATAAAATGAATTTGTATTGATATAGATATGCAAAATACAAATCAATAATGTAAATTTGTATCAAAATATATATACGAATACATATAAAATAGAGTAAATTTCTATGAAAATATACATACAAAATACATATAAATGATGTAAATAAGTATAAGAATATATATATATATATATATATATATATATATATATATATATATATATATATATATATATATATATATATATATATATATATATATATATATATATATATATATATATATATATATATATATATATATATATATATATATATATATATATATATATCTTTATACCAAATACACCTAAAATAATGTAAATTCGAATCAAAATAAATAAACAAAATTCAGATAAAAGAACGTATATTTGTAGGAAAATAAATATACAAAATACACATAAAATAACGCAAATTTGTATAAAAATATATACAAAAATACACAAAAATAGTTTCAATTTGTATGAAAAAAGATATACAAAATACACATATAATTAGTAAAATTTGTATTTAAATACATGTACAAAATACAAATAAAATAATGTAAATTTATATGAAATGAAAACAAATACTCATTAAATATCGTACATTTTTATAAAATATATATACAAAATACACATAGAATAATGTAAAATAGTATCAAAATAAATACACAGAATATCAATAAAATAATATAAATTTGTTTGAAAATAAAGATGCAAAATACCCATAAAATAAAGCATATTTTTATAAAAATACATATACAAAAATACACATAGAATAATCAAGTTTGTATTAAAATTAATATACAACCTGCACATACAATAAGGTAAATTTGTGTTGAAAAAATATGCAAAATACAAATAAAACAATGTAAATTTGTTTCTAAATATATATACGAATACACATAAAATAACGTAGATTTCTATAGAAATATACACAATACACATCAAATAATGTAAATTCGTGTCAAAAAATATAAACGAAATATCATGAAAAGAAAGTGTATTTGTATGAAAATAGATATACAAAATACACATACAATAAAGTAAATTTGTTTTGAAATAGATATGCAAAATACACATTAATAATGTAAATTTGTATCAAAATATATATACGAATACTCTTAAAATAGAAAAAAATTCTAAGAAAATATACATACAAAATACATATAAAATGATGTAAATAAGTCTAAAAATATATATAGCAAATATACTTCAAATAATGTAAATTCGTATCAAAATAAATAAACAAAATTCTAATAAAATAACGTATATTTGTATGAAAATAAATATACAAAATACACACAAAATAACGAAAATTTCTTTGAAAATATATAAAAAAAATACAAAAAAAATATTTCGATTTGTATAAAAATAGATATACAAAATACACATATAATTAGTTAAATTTGAATTTAAATACATGTACAAAATACACATAAAATAATGTAAATTTTTATGAAATAAAAACAAATACACATAAAGTAACGTACATTTGTATTAAATATATATACAAAATGCACATAAAATAATGTAAAATCGTATCAAAATAAATACACAGAATATCAATCAAATAGTTTAATTTTTTATGAAAATAAAGATGCAAAATACCAATAAAATAAAGCATATTTTTATAAAAATACACATAGAATAATTAAATTTGTATTTAAATTTACTTATAAAATGCATATAAAATAAGGTAAATTTGTATTGAAAAATTATGCAAAATACACATAAAACAGTGCAAATTTGTTTAAAAATCTATATACGAATACACATAAAATAACGTAGATTTCTATAGACATATTTATACAAAATACACATGAAATGATGTAAATACGTATAAAAATATATATACAAAATACACATTAAATAATGTAAATTCGCGTCAAAATAAATAAACAAAATATCAATAAAAGAATGTGTATTTGTATGAAAATAGATATACAAAATACTCATAAAATAGCCTAAATTTGTAAAAACTATATAAAAAATACACAAAAAATTTAAATTTGTATGAAAATAAATATACAAAATACACATAAAATAATGTAAATTTGAATGAAAATATATAAATAAATACACTTCAAATAACGTAAATTTGTATAAAATATATTTACAAAATACACAATATATAATGAAAATATGTATAAAAAATATATATACAAAATACATAGAATAATGTAAAATCGTATCAAAATAAATACACAGAATATTAATAAGATAATGTAAATTTGTATGAAAATTAAGATGCAAAATACAAATAAAATAACGCTTTTTTTTTTAAAATATATATACCAAAACACACATAAAATATTTCAATTTGTATTGAAATAAATTTACAAAATGCACATACATTAAGGTAAATTTGTATTGAAATAGATATGCAAAATACATATAAAATAATTTAAATTTGTTTCAAAATATATATACGAATACACATAAAATATCGTAGATATCTATAAAAATATATATACAAAATACAAATAAAATGAAGTAAATACGTATAAAAAAACGTATACAAAATACTCATAAAATAATGTAAATTCGAATTCAAAATAAATAAACAAAATACTAATAAAAGAATGTGTATTTGTATAAATATAAATATACAAAAAACACATAAAATAACGTAAATCTATATAAAACAATATACAAAATTACACAAAAGTAATTAAATTTGTATGAAAATAGATATACAAAATACTCATAAAATAAGCTAAATTTTAATTGAAATATATATACAAAATACATAAAATAACGTAAATTTGTTTCAAAATATTTATACAAACACACATATAATAACGTAAATTTGTATAAAAATATATAAACAAAATACACATTAAATAATGTAAATACGTATAAAAAAATATGTACAAAATACCCAAATAATCATGTAATTCGTATCAAAATAAATAAATAAAATACCAATAAAATAATGTAAATTTGTATGAGAAATCATATACAAAATACACATAAAAGAACGCAAATTTAAAAAAAAAATATATGTACAATAATGCACATAAAATAAAGTATATTTGCATAAAAATATATATACAAAACAGACATTAAATAATGTAAATGCGTATAAAAATATGTATACAAAATACTTATGAAATAATATAAATTCGTATCGAATTATATTAACAAAACAACCAATAAAATAATGTAAATTTGGATGAAAATATATATAGAAAATACAAATAAAATAACCTAAATACAAATACAAATATTCACATTAAATAATTTTAAATTGAATGAAATAAATATACAAAATAAACATAAAATAAGGTAAATTTGAAATGAAATATAAGTAAAAATACACATAAAATAGTGTAAATATGTATGAAAATATATGTACAAATACACATAAAATAACATAAATTTGTATAAAATTTGTATCAAAATATATACGAATACACACAATAAAATAAAGTAAATTTTTATGAAAATATATATACAAAATACACATAAAAAATGTAAATACGTAGAAAAATATATATACAAAATACTCATAAAATAATGTAAATTCGTATCAAAATAAATAAACAAAATTCCAATAAATGAATGTATATTTGTAGGAAAATATATATACAAAATACAAATAAATAACTAAAATTTATATGAAAATATATACAAAAATACACAAAAATAATTTAAATTTGTTTGAAAATAGATACGCAAAATTCACATAAAATTAGGCAAATTTGTATTGAAATACATATACAAAACACACATAAAATAATGTAAATTTGTATGAAATTGTATCAATAAATACACATAAAATAATGTAAATTTAGATAAAATATACATACAAAATATACATTAAATATTTTAAATATGTATACAAATATATATACAAAATACTCATAGAATAATGTTAATTCGTATCAAAATAAATAAACAGAATATCAATAAAATAATGTAAATTTGTATGAAAATACCCATATAATAACGCATATTTGTATAAAAATATATATTCAAAAATATATATAAATTAATTAAATTTGTATTAAAATAAATATACAAAATGCACATACAATAAGGTAAATTTGTATTGAAATATATATGCAAAATACATATAAAACAATGTAAATTTGTTTCAAAATATATATACGAATACACATAAAATAACGTAGATTTCTATAAAAATATCCATTCAAAATACACATAAAATTAAGTAAATACGTATAAAAAAATGTATACAAAATACACTTAAAATAATGTAAACTCGTATAAAAATAAATAAACAAAATACCAATAAAAGAATGTGTATTTGTAAAAATATAAATATACAAAATACACATAAAATAACGAAAAATATATAAAACTATATACAAAAATGCACAAAAGTAACTAAATTTGTATGAAAATAGATATACAAAATATACATAAAATAAGCTAAATTTGAATTGAAATATATATACAAAATACATAAAATAAAGTAAATTTGAATCAAAATATTTATACAAATACACATATAATAAGGTAAATTAGTTTAAAAATATATAAACAAAATACACATTAAATAATGTAAATACGTATAAAAAAAATGTACAAAATACACATATAATCATGTAATTCGTATCAAAATAAATAAACAAAATACCAATTAAATAATGTAAATTTGTGTGAGAAAACAATTACAAAATACACATAAAATAAAGCAAACTTCTATAAAAATATATGTACAAAAATGCACATAAAGTAAATTTGCATAAAAATATATATAGAAAACACACATTAGATAATGTAGATGAGTATAGAAATATGTATACAAAATACCTATGAAATAATCTAAACTCGTATCGAATTAAATTAAGAAAATACCAATAAAATAATGTAATTTTGGATGAAAATATATATAGAAAATACACATAAAATAACCTAAATACAAATACAAATATACACATAAAATAATTTAAAATTGAATGAAATAAATATACAAAATAAACATAAAATAAGGTAAATTTGTAATGAAATATATATAAAAATACACATAAAATAATAAAAATTTTGTATGAAAATATATACAAATACACATAAAATAACATGAATTTGTATAAAATTTGTTTCAAAATATATACGAATACACACAATAAAATAACGTAATTTTTTATGAAAATATATATACAAAATACACACAAAAAATGTAAATACGTAGAAAAATATATATACAAAATACTTATAAAATAATATAAATTCGTATCAAAATAAATAAACAAAACTCCAATAAAAGAATGTATATTTGTAGGAAAATATATATACAAAATACAAATAAAATAACTAAAATTTGTATAAAAATATATACAAAAATACACAAAAATAATTTAAATTTGTTTGAAAATAGATATGCAAAATACACACAAATACACATAAAATAACATGAATTTGTATAAAATTTGTATCAAATTATATACGAATACACACAATAAAATAAAGTAAATTTTTATGAAAATATATATACAAAATACATATAAAATAATGTAAATACGTAGAAAAATATATATACAAAATACATATAAAATAATGTAAATTCGTATCAAAATAAATAAACAAAATTCCAATAAAAGAATGTATATTTGTAGGAAAATATATAAACAAAACACAAATAAAATAACTAAAATTTGTATAAAAATATATACAAAAATTCACAAAAATAATTTAAATTTGTTTGAAAATAGATATGCAAAATAATCATAAAATTAGGCAAATTTGTATTGAAATACATATACAAAACACACATAAAATAATGTAAATTTGAATGAAAATAAATAAACAAATTCACATAAAATTACGTAAATTTGGATAAAATATATATACAAAATATACATTAAATAATTTAAATATGTATAAAAATATATATACAAATTACACATAGAATAATGTAAAATCGTATCAAAATAAATAAACAGAATATCAATAAAATAATGTAAATTTGTTTGAGAATGAAGATGCAAAATACCTATATAATAACGCATATTTGTGTAAAAATATATATACATATATATATATATATATATATATATATATATATATATATATATATATATATATATATATATATATATATATATATATATATATATATATATATATATACAAAAATACATATAGAATAATTAAATTTGTATTAAAATAAATATACAAAATGCACATACAATAAGGTAAATCTGTATTGAAATTGATATGCAAAATACACATCAATAATGTAAATTTGTATCATAATATATATACGAATACTCATAAAATAGAGTAAATTTCTATGAAAATATACATACAAAATACATATAAAATGATGTAAATAAGTATAAAAATATATATACCAAATATACCTTAAATAATGTAAATTCGTATCAAAATAAATAAACAAAATTCCGATAAAAGAACGTATATTTGTAGGAAAATAAATATACAAAATAAACATAAAATAACGAAAATTTACATAAAAATATTTACAAAAATACACAAAAATATTTTCAATTTGTATGAAAATAGATATACAAAATTCACATATAATTAGTTAAATTTGTATTTAAATACATGTACAAAATACACATAAAATAATGTAAATTTGTATGAAATGAAAACAAATACACATAAAATAACGTACATTTGTATATAATATATATACAAAATACACATAGAATAATGAAAAATAGTATCAAAAGAAATGCACAGAATATCAATAAAATAATGTAAATTGGTATGAAAATAAAGATGCAAAATACCCATAAAATAAAGCATATTTTTATAAAAATAATTATACAAAAATACACATATAATAATTAAATTTGTATTAAAATTAATGTACTAAATGAACAAACAATAAGATAAATTTGTAGTGAAAAAAATATGCAAAATACACATCAAAACAGTGTAAATTTGTTTCAAAATATATATACGAATACACATAAAATAACGTAGATTTCTATAGAAATATATATACAAAATACACATGAAATGATGTAAATACGTATAAAAATATATATACAAAATACACATTAAATAATGTAAATTCGCGTCAAAATAAATTAACAAAATATCAATAAAAGAATGTTAATTTGTATGAAAATAGATATACAAAATACACATAAAATAACTTAAATTTGAATGAAAGTATATAAACAAATACACTTAAAATAATGTAAATTTGTATAAAATATATATACAAAACACAAATAGAATAATGTAAAATCGTACCAAAATAAATACACAGAATGTTTATAAAAAAAAGGTAAATTTGTATGAAAATTAAGATGAAAAATACCCATAAAATAACGCATTTTTTATAAAAATATATATATACCAAAATACACATAAAATATTTGAATTGGTATTGAGATAAATATACAAAATGCACATACAATAAGGTAAATCTGTCTTGAAATAGATAAGCAAAATATATATAAACAATGTAAATTTGTTTCAAAATATATATACGAATACACATAAAATAAGGTAAATTTCTATAAAAATATATATACAAAATACACATAAAAGTAAGTAAATACGTATAAAAAATATGTATACAAAATATATATAAAATAATGTAAATTCGTATCAAAATAAATAAAAAAATACCAATAAAAGAAAGTGTATTTGTGTAAATATAAATATACAAAATACACATTAAATAACGTAAATGTATATAAAACTATACAAAATACACATTAAATAACGTAAATGTATATAAAACTATACACAAAAATACACAAAAGTAATTAAATTTGTAAAAAATAGATATACAAAATATATATAAAATAAGCTAAATTTTAATTGAAATATATATACAAAGTACATAAAATAATGTAAATTTGTATCAAAATAATCAAAAAAATACACATATAATAAAGTAAATTAGTACAAAAATATATAAACAAAATACTCATTAAATAGTGTAAATACGTATAAAAAATATGTACAAAATACACATATAATAATGTAATTCGTATCAAAATAAATTAACAAAATACCAATAAAATTATGTAAATTTGTATGAGAAAACATATACAAAATACACATAAAATAACGGAAATTTCAAAAAAAATATTTGCATAAATTTGCATAAAAATAAATATACAAAACACACATTAAATAATGTACATGCGTATAAAGATATGTATACAAAATACCTATGAAATAATCTAAATTCGTATCGAATTGAATTAACAAAATTCCAATAAAATAATGGAATTTTGGATGAAAATATATATAGAAAATACACATGAAATAACCTAAATACAAATACAAATATACACATAAAATAATTTAAAGTTGAATGAAATAAATATACAAAATAAACATAAAATAATGTAAATCTGTAATGAAATATATGTACAAAATACACATAAAATAATATATATTTGTTTTAAAAAAAAAAAAAAAAAAAAAAAAATATATATATATATATATATATATATATATATATATATATATATATATATATATATATATCTGTATATATATATATATATATATATCTATATATATATATCTGTATATATATATATATATATATGTATATATATATATATATATATATATATATATATATATATATATATATATATATATATATATATATATATATATATATATATATATATATATATATATATATATATATATATATATATATATATTCTTCAAAATGTTGTTTTCTATGCCCTCTCTGGCCTCAAACCTCAGAAGGCTTATTGACCTGATGGAGTGCCTCCTATTGTCCTTAAAACTGTGCCTCCGTGCTGTCACCCTGCCTGGTCAAACTCTTTCGCCTCTGCCTGTCAACATCTACCTTTCCTTCTTGCTGGAAGTATGCCTTCACACAGCCTGTACCTAAGAAGGGTGACCGCTCCAATCCCTCAAACTACCGTCCTTTTGCTTTACTTGTCTATTCTAAAGCTTTTGAATCAATCTCAACCGTAAGATTCAAAAGCACCTTTCCACTTCTGACCTTCTATCTGATCGCCAGTATGGGTTCCACAGGGGCGTTCTACTGGTGATCTCCTAATTCTTAACTGACTCTTGGTCATCCTCTTTTAGCCGTTTCGGTGAAACTTTTGCTATTGCGCTGGACATATCAAAAGCTTTTGATAGGGTCTGGCACAAATCTTTGCTTTCTAAACTACCCTCCTACGGTTTCTATCCTATTTATTTTGATTCGATTTTACATTATTCTATGTGTATTTTGTATATATATATATATATATATATATATATATATATATATATATATATATATATATATATATATATATATATATATATATATATATATATATATATATATATATATATATATATAAAATACACATAGAATAATGTAAAATCGAATCAAAATAAATACATAGAAAATAAAGATGCAAAATACCGATAAAATAAAGCATATTTTAATAAAAATACATATACAAAAATACACATAGAATATTTAAATTTGTATTAAAATTGATATACAAAACGCACATACAATAAAATAAATTTGTATTGAAAAATATGCAAAATACAAATAAAACTATAAATTTGTTTCAAAATATATATACGAATACACATAAAATAACGTAGATTTCTATAAAAATATATATATATATATATATATATATATATATATATATATATATATATATATATATATATATATATATATATATATATATATATATATATGAAACTACACACAAATAACGTAGATTTCTAGAGAATAATATATACAGAATACACATGAAATGATGTAGATACGTATAAAAATATATATAAAAAATTCACATTAAATAATGTAAATTCGCTTCAAATTAAATAAACGAAAAATCAATAAAGGAATGTGTATTTGTATGAAAATAGATACACAAAATACACTTGAAATAACCTAGATTTGTATAAAACTATATACAAAAATACACAAAAATAATTTAAATTTGTATGAAAATAAATATTCAAAATACACATAAAATTAGGTAAATTAGTATTTTAATACATATACAAAATACACTTAAAATAATGTAAATTTGAATGAAAATATTTAAACAAATACACTTAAAATAATGTAAATTTGTATAAAATATATATACAAAATACACATTAAATAATGTAAATATGTATAAAAAAAATATATTCAAAACACAAATAGAATAATGTAAAATCGTATCAAAATAAATACACAAAATATTAATAAATCAATGTAAATTTCTATGAAAATTAAGATGCAAAATAACAATAAAATAACGCATTTTTTATAAAAATATATATACCAAAACACACATAAAATAATTGAATTTGGATTAAAATAAATATACAAAATGCACATACAATAAGGTAAATTTGTATTGATATAGATATGGAAGATAAATATAAGACAATGTAAATTTACTTCAAAATATATATACGAATACACATAAAATAACGTAGATTTCTATAAAAATATATATACAAAATACACATAAAATAAATAAATATGTATAAAAAAATGTATACAAAATACACGTAAAATAATGTCAATTCGCATAAAAATAAGTAAACAAAATACCAATAAAAGAATGTGTATTTGTATAAATACAAATATACAAAATACACATAAAATAACGTAAATTTATATAAAACTATATACAAAAATACTCATAAGTAATTAAATTTGTATGAAAATAGATATATACAATACACATAAAATAAGCTAAATTTGAATTGAAATTTATATACAAAATACATAAAATAATGTAAATTTGTATAAAAATATTTATACAAATACACATATAATAACGTAAATTTGTTTAAAAATATATAAACAAATACACATTAAATAATGTAAATACGTATAAAAAAATATGTAAAAAATACGCATATAAACAATAAAAAATAACTTAAATAACTTAAAATAACGTAAATTTGTATAAAATATATATACAAAATACATATTAAATAATGTAAATATGTATAAAAAAAATATATACAAAAGACAAATAGAATAATGTAAAATCGTATCAAAATATATACACAGAATATTAATTAAATAATATAAATTTGAATGAAATTTAAGATGCAAAATACCCATAAAATAAATCACTTTTTATAAAAATATATATATCAAAATGCACATACAATAAGGTAAATTTGTTTCAAAATATATATACGAATACACATAAAATAACGTACATTTCTCTAAAAATATGTATACAAAATACACATAAAATTAAGTAAATACGTATAAAAAAATGTATACAAAATACACATAAAATAATATAAATTCGTAAAAATATAATTAAACAAAATACCAATAAAAGAATGTGCATTTGTATAAATATAAATATACAAAATGCACATAAAATAACGTAAATTTATATAAAACTATACACAAAAATACACAGAAATAATTAAATTTGTATGAAAATAGATATTCAAAATACACACAAAATAAGCTAAACATGAATTGAAATATATATACAAAATACATAAAATAACGTAAATTTGTTTAAAATATATATACAAAATACAAATTAAATAATGTAAATATGTATAAAAAAAAATATACAAAACACAAAGAGAATAATGTAAAATCGTATCAAAATAAATACACAGAATAATAATAAAATAACGTAAATTTGTATGAAAATAAAGAAGGAAAATACCCATAAAATGCCGATTTTTTTATTAAAAATATATATACCAAAATAAACATAATTTTTTTTTAATTTGTTTTAAAATAAATATATAAAATACACATACAATAAGGTAAATTTGTATTAAAATAGATATGCAAAATACATATAAAACAATGTAAATTTGTTTCAAAATATATATACGAATACACATAAAATAACGTAGATTTCTATAAAAATATATATACAAAATACACATAAAATGAAGTAAATACGTATAAAAAAATGTATAATAAATACATATAAGGTAATGTAAATTCGTATCAAAATAAATAAACAAAATACCAATAAAAGATTGCGTATTATATATATATCTATATATATATATATCTATATATAGATATATATATATATATATATATAGATATATATATACATATATATACATATATATATATACACCTATATATATATATATATGTATATATATGTATATATATATATATATATATATATATATGTATATATATATATATATATATATATATATATATAAATATATATAAACATAAAAAAATACACAGAATTAACTAAATTTGTATGAAAATAGTTATAAAAAATGCATATTAAATAAGCTAGACCTGAGGTTTTTTTTTTTTTTTTTTTTTTTACGTTGTTGCCTATTGCGCCGGTAGGCATCTTCCCGGTGGGGGCCTGATGGTCGGCCCAGGCTTCTTCAGGTGGGCCTGATGGTCAGCCCAGCCGTTCTGACTCAGGCGAGTGTTTTTAGTGGCGCCATCTTGCATTGGCTCATGCTGCCCACCGGAACTCGTTCTTGATTCGCTTGGACGGCTTCCTCAAGAGTATTTTGGTATTTTGTTTATTTATTTTCATTCGAATTACATGATTATATGTGTATTTTGTATATATTTTTTATACGTATTTACATTATTTAATGTGTATTTTGTTTTTATATTTTTATACATATATACGTTACGTATTCTGTGTATTTGTATAAATATTTTGATACAAATTTGCTTTATTTTATGTATTTTTATATATATTTCAATTCATATTTAGCTTATTTTGTGTGTATTTTATATATCTATTTCCATACAAATTTAATTCTGTGTATTTTTGTATATAGTATTATATAAATTTACGTTCTTTTATTCGTATTTTTTATATATATATATATATATATATATATATATATATATATATATATATATATATATATATATATATATATATATATATATATATATATATATATATTTTTTACGTTGTTGCCTATTGCGCCGGTAGGCATCTTCCCGGTGGGGCCTGATGGTCGGCCCAAGGCTTCTTCCAGGTGGGGCCTGATGGTCGGCCCAGCCCGTTCTGGCGCAGGCGAGTGTTTTATAGTGGCGCCATCTTGCATTGGCTCATGCTGCCCCCCGGAACTCGTTCTTGATTCGCTTGGACGGCTTCCTCCAGAGTCCGGGTTGATGGGTGGTCTTCAGGACAGCATGTGGGTAGTTTTAAGCCACTCGGCGGTGACTGAAAAATCCGAGTGGTAGCATGAGGATTCGAACCCGCTTTGTCCATCACGCGGAGAATGTGGGTCCAGTACGCTACCAGTTCGGCCATCGCCTACCCTAAAAGTACATACATTAAATAAAGTAAATTTGTATCAAAATATTTTTACAAAAACACATATAATAACGTAAATTTGTATAAAAATATATAAACAAAATACACATTAAATAATGTAAATACGTATAAAAAAATATGTAAAAAATACACATATAATCATGTAATTCGTATCAAAACAAATAAACAAAATACCAATAAAATAATGTAAATTTGTATGAGAAAACATATACAAAATACACATAAAATAACGCAAATTTCTATAAAAATATTTGTACAAAAATGCACATAAAATAAATTTGCATATAAATATATATACAAAACACACATTAGATAATGTAAATGAGTATAAAAATATGTATACAAAATACCTATGAAATAATCTAAATTCGTATCGAATTAAATTAAGAAAATACCAATAAAATAATGTAATTTTGCATGAAAATATATATAGAAAATACACATAATATAACTTAAATACAAATACTTATATATACATAAAATAATTTAAAATTGAATGAAATAAATATACAGAAAAATAAATAAAATAAGGTAAATTTGTAATGAAATATATGTAAAAATACATATAAAATAATATAAATTTGTATGAAATTATATATACAAATACACATAAAATAACATGAATTTGTATAAAATTTGTATCAAAATATATACGAATACACAAAATAAAATAACGTAAATTTTTATGAAAATTTATATACAAAATACACATAAAATAATTTAAATACGTAGAAAAATATATAAACAAAATACACATAAAATAATGTAAACTCGTATCAAAATAAATAAACAAAATTCCAATAAAAGAATGTATATTTGTAGGAGAATATATATACAAAATACAAATAAAATAACTAAAATTTGTATAAAAATATATATGAAAATACACAAACATAATTTACATTTGTTTGAAAATAGATATGCAAAATACACATAAAAATAGGCAAATTTGTATTGAAATACATATACAAAACACACATAAAATAATGTAAATTTGTATGAAAATATATAAACAAATACACAAAAAATTACGTAAATTTGGATAAAATATATATACAAAATAAACATTAAATAATGTAAATATGTATAAAAAAAAGTATATAAAAAATGCACATAGAATAATATTAAATCGTATCAAAATAAATAAACAAAATATCAATAAAATAAAGTAAATTTGTATGAAAATAAAGATGCAAAATACCCATATAATAACGCATATTTGTATAAAAATATATATACAAAAATACATATAAATAATTAAATTTATATTAAAATAAATATACAAAATGCACATTCAATAAAGTAAATTTGTATTGAAATAGATATGCAAAATACACGTCAATAATGTAAATTTGTATCAAAATATATATACGAATGCTCATATAATAGAGTATATGTCAATGAAAATATACATACAAAATACATATAAAATGATGTAAATAAGTATAAAAATATATATAACAAATATACCTCAAATAATGTAAACTCCTATCAAAATAAATAAACAAAATTCCGATAAAAGAACGTATATGTAGGAAAATAAATATACAAAACACACATAAAATAACGAAAATTTTAAGAAAAATATATACAAAAATTCACAATAATAATTTAAATTTGTATTTTTTTTTTTTTTTTACGTTGTTTGCCTATTGCGCCGGTAGGCATCTTCCCGGTGGGGCTTCATGGTTGGCCCAAGGCTTCTTTCAGGTGGGGCCTGATGGTCGGCCCAGCCCGTTCTGGCGCAGGCGAGTGTTTATAGTGGCGCCATCTTGCATTGGCTCATCTGCCCCCCGGAACTCGTACTTGATTCGCTTGGACGGCTTCCTCTAGAGTCCGGGTTGATGGGTGCTCTTCAGGACAGCATGTGGGTAGTTTTAAGCCACTCGGCGGTGACCGAAAAATCCGAGTGGTAGCGTGAGGATTCGATCCCGCGTCGTCCATCACGCGGCGAATGTGGGTCCAGTACGCTATCACTTCGGCCACCGCCTATGAAAATATATATACAAAATACACATATAATTAGTTAAATATGTATTTAAATACATGAACAAAATACTCATAAAATAATGTAAATTTGTATGAAATGAAAACAAATTCACATAAAGTAACGTACATTTCTATAAAATATATATACAAAATATACATAGAATAATGTAAAATCGTATCAAAATAAATACACAGAATATCAATAAAATAATGTAAATTTGTATGGAAATAAAGATTCAAAATACCAATAAAATAAAGCATATTTTTACAAAAATACATATACAAAAATACTCATAGAATAATTAAATTTGTATTAAAATTAATATACAAAATGCATATACAATAAGGTAAATTTGCATTGAAAAGATATGCAAAATACACATAAAACAGTGTAAATTTGTTTCAAAATCTATATACGAATACTCATAAATCAACGTAGATTTCTATAGAAACATATTTACAAAATACATTTGAAATTATGTAAATACGTATAAAAATATATGTAAAAATAAACATTAAATAATGTAAATTCGCGTCAAAATAAATAAACAAATTATCAATAAAAGAATGAGCATTTGTATGAAAATAGATATATAAAATACACATAAAATAACCTAAATTTGTATGAAACTATATATAAAAATGCACAAAAATAGTCTAAATTTGTATGAAAATAAATATACAAAATACACATAAAATTAGGTAAATTTGTATTGAAATACATTTACAAAATACACATAAAATAGTGTACACAAAAATAATTTAAATTTGTTTGAAAATAGATATGCAAACTATACATAATATTAGGCAAATTTGAATTGAAATATATATACAAATTACACATTAAATAATGTAAAATTGTATGAAAATATTTAAACAAATACGCATAAAATAACGTGAATTTGCATAAAATATATCTACAAAATATACATTAAATAATGTAAATATGTATAAAAATATATATAAAAAAAAATATATAGAATAATGTAAAATCGTTTCATAATAAATAAACAGGATATCAATAAAATAATGTAAATTTGTATGAAAATAAAGATGCAAAATACCCATATAATAACGCATATTTGTATAAAAATATACATACAAAAAAACACATAAAATAATTAAATTTGTATTAAAATAAATATACAAAATGCACATTCAATGAAGTAAATTTGTATTGAAATAGATATCCAAAACACACATCAATAATGTAAATTTGTATCAAAATATATATACGAATACATATAAAATAGAGTAAATTTCTATGAAAATATACATACAAAATACATATAAATGATGTAAATAAGTATAAAAATATATATACCAAATACACCTAAAATAATGTAAATTCGTATCAAAATAAATAAACAAAATTCCGATAAAAGAACGTATATTTGTAGGAAAATAAATGTACAAAATACACATAAAATAACAAAAATTTGTATAAAAATATATACAAAAATACCCAAAAATAGTTTCAATTTGTATGAAAATAGATGTACAAAATACACATATAACTAGTTAAATTTGTATTTAAATACATGTACAAAATACACATAAAATAATGTAAATTTGTTTGAAATGTAAACAAATACACATAAAATAACGCACATTTTTATAAAATATATATACAAAATACACATAGAATAATGTAAAATCGTATCAAAATAAATACACAGAATATCAATAAAATAATATGAATTTGTATGAAAATAAAGATGCAAAATACCAATAAAATAAAGCATATTTATATAAAAATATATATACAAAAATACACATAGAATAATCAAATTTGTATTAAAATTAATATTAAAAATGCACATACAATAAAGTAAATTTGTATTTAAAAAAAATGCAAAATACACATAAAACAATGTAAATTTGTTTCAAAATATATATACGAATACACATAAAAAAACGTAGATTTCTATAGAAATATATATACAAAATACACATGAAAATGATGTAAATACGTATAAAAAAATATATACAAAATACACATTAAATAATGTAAATTCGTGTCACACAAAAAAAATATCAATAAAAGAATGTGTATTTGTATGAAAATAGACATACAAAATACACATAAAATAACCTAAATTTGTATAAAACTATATACAAAAATACATATATATATATATATATATATATATATATATATATATATATATATATATATATATATATATATATATATATATATATATATATATATATATATATATAAAACACAAATAGGATAATGTCAAATCGTATCAAAATAAATACACAGTATATTAATAAAATAATGTAAATTTGTATGAAAATTAAGATGCAAAATACCCATAAGATAACGCATTTTTTTATAAAAATATATATACCAAAACACACATAAAATATTTGAATTTGTATTAAAATAAATATACAAAATGCACATACATTAAGGTAAATTTGTAATGAAATAGATATGCAAAATACATATAAAACAATGTAAATTTGTTTCAAAATATATATTCGAATGCACATAAAATAACGTAGATTTCTATAAAAATATATATACAAAATACATATAAAATGAGGTAAATACGTATAAAAAAATGTATACAAAATACACATAAAATAATGTAAATTCGTATCAAAATAAATAAACAAAATACTAATAAAAGAATGTGTATTTGTATAAATATAAATATACAAAATACACATAAAATTACATAAATTTATATAAAACTATATACAAAAATACACAAAAGTAATTAAATTTGTATGAAAATAGATATACAAAATACACATAAAATAAGATAAATTTGAATTGAAATATATATACAAAATACATAAAATAATTTAAATTTGTATCAAACTATTTATACAAATACACATATAATTACGTAAATTTGTATAAAAATATATAAACAAAAAAACACTTAAATAATGTAAATACGTATAAAAAAATATGTACAAAATACACAAATAATCATGTAACTCGTATCAAAATAAATAAACAAAATACCAATAAAATAATGTAAATTTGTATGAGAAAACATATACAAAATACACATAAAATAACGCAAATTTCAAAAAAAATATATGTACACAAATGCACATAAAATAAAGTAAATTTGCATAAAAATACATATACAGAACACATTAAATAATGTAAAAGTGTATAAAAATGTCTGAAAAATACCTATGAAATAATCTAAATCCGAATCGAATTAAATTAACAAAATACCAATAAAATAATGTGATTTTGGATGAAAATATATATAGAAAATACACATAAAATAACCTAAATACAAATACAAATATACACATTAAATAATTTAAAATTGAATGAAATAAATATAAAAAATAAACATAAAATAAGGTAAATTTGAAATGAAATATATGTAAAAATGCGCATAAAATAATGTAAATTGTATGAAAATATATATACAAATACACTTAAAATAACATAAATTTGTATAAAATTTGTATCAAAATATATACGAATACACACAATAAAATAAAGTATTTTTTTATGAGAATATATATACAAAATACACATAAAAAAATGTAAATACGTAGAAAAATATATATACAAAATACTCATAAAATAATGTAAACTCGTATCAAAATAAATAAACAAAATTCCAATAAAAGAATGTACATTGGTAGGAAAAAATATATACAAATACAAATAAATAGCTAAAATTTGTATAAAAATATATGCAAAAATACAAAAAAATTGTTTAAATTTGTTAGAAAATAGATATGCAAAATACACATTAAAGTAGGCAAATTTGTATTGAAATACATATACAAAACACACATAAAATTATGTAAATTTGTATGAAAATGTATAAACAAATGCACATAAAATAACGTAAATTTAGATAAAATATATATACAAAATATACATTAAATATTTTAAATATGTAAAAAAATATATATACAAAATACTTATAAAATAATGTTAAATCGTATCAAAATAAATAAACAGAATATCAATAAAATAATGGGTATTTGTATGAAAATAAATATGCAAAATACCCATATAATAACGCATATTTGTATAAAAATATATATACAAAAATACATATAAAATAATCAAATTTGTATTAAAATAAATATAAAAATGCATATACAATAAAGTAAATTTGTATTGAAATAGATATACAAAATACACATCAATAATGTAAATTTGTATCAAAATATATACACGAATACTCATAAAATATAGTAAATTTATATGAAAATATACATACAAAATACATATTAAATGATGTAAATAAGTATAAAAATATATATACCAAATATACCTCAAATAATGTAAATTCGAATCAAAATAAATAAACAAAATTCCGATAAAAGAACGTATATTTGTAGGAAAATAAATATACAAAATACACATAAAGTAAAGAAATTTTATATAAAAATATATACAAAAAACAATGTAAATTTGTTTCAAAATATATGTACGAATACACATAAAATAAATTAGATATATAAAGAAATATATATATATATATATATATATATATATATATATATATATATATATATATATATATATATATATATATATATATATATATATATATATATATATATATATATATATATATATATATATATATATATATATATATATATATATATATATATATATATATATATATATATATATACAAAATAAATCAAAATAAATCAAAATAAATCAAAATAAATAAACAAAATTTCAATAAAAGAATGAGTATTTGTATGAAAATAGATATACAAAATACACATGAAATAGCCTAATTTTTGTATAAAACTATATACAAAAATACACAAAAAATAGTTTAAATTTATATGAAAATAAATATACAAAATAAATTTGTATTGAAATACCTATACAAAATATACATAAAATAATAATTAAATTTGAATGAAAATATATAAATAAATACACCTAAAATAACGTAAATTTGTGTCAAATACATATACAAATACACATTAAATAATGTAAATATGTATAAAAAAAAAATATACAAAACACAAATAGAATAATGTAAAATTGTATCAAAATAAATACACAGAATGTTAATAATATAATGTAAATTTGTATGTAAATTAGTATGCAAAATACCCATAGAATAACGCATTTTTTTTATAAAAATATATATACCAAAATACACATAAAATATTTATATTTGTATTAAAATAAATATACAAAATGCACATACAATAAGGTAAATTTGTATTGAAATTGATATGCAAAATACATATAAAACAATGTAAATTTGTTTCAAAAGATATATACGAATACACATAAAATAACGTAGATTTCTATAAAAATATATATACAAAATACACATAAAATTAAGTATATACGTATAAAAAATGTATACAAAATACGCATAAAATAATGTAAATTCGTATCAAAATAAATAAACAAAATACCAATAAAAGAATGTGTATTTGTATAAATATAAATATACAAAATACACATAAACTAACGGAAATTTGTATGAAACTTTATAAAAAAATACAGAAAAGTAATTAAATTTGTATGAAAATAGATATACAAAATACACAGAGAATAAGTTAAATTTGAATTGAAATATATATACAAAATACATAAAATAATGTAAACTTGTATCAAAATATTTATACAAATACACATATAATAACGTAATTTTTTATAAAAATATTTAAACAAAGTACTCATTAAATAATGTAAATACGTATAAAAAATATGTACAAAATACATATATAATAATATAACTCGTATCAAAATAAATAAACAAAATACCAATAAAATAATGTAAATTTGTATGAGAAAACATTTACAAAAAACACATAAAATAACGCAAATTTCTTTAAAAATATATGTACAAAAATGCACATAAAATGAAGTAAATTTGCATAAAAAAAATATACAAAACACACATATAAAAATATGTATACAAAATATCTTTCAAATAATATAAATTCGTATCGAATTAAATTAATATAATACCAATAAAATAATGTAATTTTGGATGAAAAAATATATAGAAAATACGCATAAAATAACCTAGATACAAATACAAATATACACATAAAATAATTTAAAATTGAATGAAATTAATATACAAAATAAACATAAAATAAGGTAGATTTGTAATGAAATATATGTAGAAAATACACATAAAATGATGTAAAGTTGAATGAAAATATATATACAAATACACATAAAATAACATGAATTTGTATAAAAATATATACTCAAAACAAACATTAAATAATATGAATGCGTATAAAAATATATATACAAAGAACATATAAAATAATGTAAATTCGTATCAAAATAAATCAACAAAATTCCAATAAAATAGTATATATTTGAACAAAAATAAATTTACAAAATACACATAACATAAGTAAAATTTGTATTAAAATATATTCGAAAATACCGAGAAATAGTTTGAATTTATATGAAAGTAGATATACAAAATACACATAAAACTAGGTAAATTTCTTTTGAAATATATATACAAAATACCCATAAAATACTGTAAATTTGTGTCAAAATATATCAACAAATACACAAAAAATAACGTAAATTTGTATAAAATATATATACAAAATACACATTAAATAAAGGAAAAGTGTATAAAAATATATATACAAAATAAACATAGAATAATGTAAAATCGTATCAAAATAAATGAACTGTATATCAATAAAATAATATAAATTTCTATGAAAATAAAGATGCAAAATACCCATAAAATAACGCATATTTGTATAAAAATATATATACAAAAATACACATAAAATAATTAAATTTGTATTAAAATAAATTTACAAAATGCACATACAATAAGATAATTTGTATTGAAATAGATATGCAAAATACACATCAAATAATGTAAATTTGTATTAAAATATGTTTACGAAATAAGGAAAATTAGTAATGAAATATATACAAAAATACACATAAAATAATATAAATTTGCATGAAAATATATATATACAAAGACATATAAAATAACATGAATTTGTATAAAATTTGTATCAAAATATATAAGAATACACACAATAAAATAAAGTAAATTTTTTTGAAAATATATATAAAAAATACACATAAAATGATGTATATACGAATAAAAATATATATACAAAATACCTAAAATAATGTAAATTCTTATCAAATTTAATTTAAATTAAATTTAAATTCAATTCAAATTTAAATTAAATTTCAATAAAAGAATGTGTATATGTAGGAAAATAAATATACAAAATAATATATAAAATAACTAACATTTGTATAAAAATACATACAAAAATACACAAAAATAATTTCAATTTGTATGAAAATAGATATACAAAATACACATAAAATTAGATAAATTTGTATTGAAATACATATACAAAATACACATAAAAAAATGGAAATTTGTATGAAAATATATAAACAAATAAACATAAAATAACAGATATACGTATAAAATATATATAGAAAATGCACATTAAATAATGTAAATATGTAAAATAAAATATATACAAAATACACATAGAACAATGTAAAATCGTATCAAAATAAATACACAGAATATCAATAAAATATATTTACAAATATACACATCAAATAATTAAATTTGTATTAAAATGAGTACACAAAATACACATACAATATGGTAAATTTGTATTGAAATAGATAAGCAAAACACACATCAAATAATGTAAATTTGTATAAAAATATATATTAAAACAAAATAATGTAAATACGTATAAAATCTAAAATAAATAAATATATATATATATATATATATATATATATATATGTATATATATATGTATATATATATATATATATATATATATATTTATATATTTATATATATATATTTAGATATATATAGATATATTGATATATAGATAAATATTTAGATATATATAGAGAGAGATATATATATATATAGATATAGATATAGATAGATAGATATATAGATAGATAGATAGATAGATAGATAGATAGATAGATATAGATATAGATATAGATATAGATATAGATATAGATAGATAGATAGATAGATAGATAGATAGATAAAATACACATAAAATAATGTAAATTCGTACCAAAATAAATAAACAAAATACCAATAGAAGAATGCGAATTTGTTGGAAAATAAATATACAAAATACACATAAAATAACGTAAATTTGTACAAAACTATGTACAAAAATACACAAAAGTAATTTAAATTTGTATGAAAATAGATATACAAAATATATATAAAATAAACTAAATTTGTATTGAAATATATATAAAAAATACATAAAATAATGCATATTTATATCAAAATAATTAAACAAATACGCATAAAATAACGTAAATTTGTTTTGAAATATATAAACAAAATACACATTAAATAATGAAAATACGTATACAAAATATATACAAAATTCACATATAATAATGTAAATTCGTATCAAATAAATAAACAAAATAATAAAAAAAATGTAAATCTGTATGAAAAAATATATACAAAATACACATAAAATAACGCAAATTTCTATAAAAATATATGTACAAAAACGCACATCAAATACTTTAAATTTGTATGAAAATAAATAAACAAAATACACTTAAAAAAAGGCAAATTTTTAATAAAAAAAAGTAGAGAATACACCTAAAATAATGTAAATTTGTATAAAAACAACAACACAAGTGCACAAAAAATGAAGTAAAATTGTATAAAAAATATATATGTAAATGCGTGTAAAAATATGTATAGAAAAAACACATGAAATAATCTAAGCTCGTATCGAGATAAATGAACAAAATACAGATAAAATAATGTAATTTTGAATGAAAATATATATAGAAAATACGCATAAAATAACGTAAATACAAATAAATATATACACATAAAATAATTTGAATTTGAATGAAAATAAATATGAAAATAAACATAAAATAAGGCAAATTTGTAATGAAATATATATACAAAGTACACATAAAATAATGTAGATTTCTTTCAAAATATATATACAAAATACACATTAAATAATGTAAATTTCTATAAAAATATATATATATACAAAATACACATAAAATAATGTAAATTTGTATAAAATATATAAATACAAAATACACATAAATTTGTATAAAATATATATACAAAATACTCATTAAATAATGTAAATATGTATAAAAAAATATATACAAAACACAAATAGAGTAATGTAAAATCGTATCAAAATATATACACAGAATAATAATAAAATAGTGTAAATTTGTCTGAAAATAAAGATGCAAAATACCCATAAAATAACATATTTTTTTTATAAAAATATATATTCCAAATTACACAAAAAATATTTAAATAAGTATTACAATAAATGTGCAAAATGCACATACAATAAGGTAAATTTGTATTGAAATAGATATGCAAAATACATATAAAACAACATAAATTTGTTTCAAAATATATATACGAATACACATAAAATAACGTAGATTTCTATAAAAATATATATACAAAATACACATAAAATGAAGTAAATACGTATAAAAAAATGTATACAAAATACACATAAAATAATGTGAATTCGTATCAAAATAAATAAACAAAATACCAATAAAAGAATGTGTATTTGTATAAATATAAATATACAAAATACACATAAAATAACGTAAAATTGTATAAAACTATATACAAAAATAAACAAAAATAATTAAATTTGTATGAAAATAGATATACAAAAGACATATACAAATAAGCTAAATTTGAATTGAAATAAATATTCAAAATACATAAAATAATGTAAATTTGTATCAAATTATTTATTCAAATACACATATAATAACGTAAATTTGTATAAAAATATATCAACAAAATAAACATTAAATTGTGTAAATACGTATAAAAAATATGTACGTAATGCAAAAATTTTTAAGAATAAAGTTGCAAAATACCCATAAAATAACTGATATTTAAAAATATATATATACAAAAATACACATAAAATAATTAAATTTGTATTAAAATAAATATACAAAATAAACACACAATAAGGTAAATTTGTATTGAAATAGATATGCAAAATACACGTAAAATAATGTAAATTTGTATCAAAATATATACGAATACACACAATAAAATAACGTAAATTTTTATGAAAATATATATACAAAATACACATAAAATAATGTAAATAAGTATAAAAATATATATACCAAATACACCTTAAATAATGCAAATTCGTATCAAAATAAATAAACAAAATTCTAATAAAAGAATGTATATTTCTAGGAAAATATATATACAAAATACAAATAAAATAAATTTGCATAAAAATATATATAAAAATACACAAAAATAATTTGAATTTGTTTGAAAATAGATATTCAAAATACACATAAAATTAGGCAAATTTGTATTGAAATACATATACAAAAAACACATAAAATAATGTAAATTTGTATGAAAATATGTAAACAAATACACATAAAATAACGTAAATTTGGATAGAATATATTTACAAAATAAACATTAAATAATGTAAATATGTATAAAAAAAATATATATACAAAATACACATAAAATAATGTTAAATCGTATCAAAATAAATAAACAGAATATCAGTAAAATAATGTAAGTTTGTATGAAAATAAAGATGCAAAATACACATATAATAACGCATATTTGCATAAAAATATATATACAAAAATACACATAAAATTATTTAGTTTGTATTAAAATAAATATACAAAATGCAAATACAATAAAGTAAATTTGTACTGAAATACATAAGCAAAATAACCATAAATAATGTATATTTGTATCAAAATTTATATATATATATTTTTTTTTACAACAAAGGAGGCAGCTCATGGGCACACAATAAAAGAAAACAATAATAAAAAAAGCCCGCTACTCGCTGCTCCTACGCTGCTCAAATACGGGAGGAGTGGTGTCCTGATACCCTCCTCTTGAAAGAGTTCAAGTCGTAGGCAGGAGGAAATACAGATGAAGGAAGATTGTTCCAGAGTTTATACGAATACACATAAAATAGAGTAAATTTCTATGAAAATATTCATACAAAATACATATAAAATGATGTAAATAAGTATAAAATATATATATACCAAATACACCTAAAATAAAGTAAATTCGTATCAAAATAAATAAACAAAATTCCGATAAAAGAACGTATATTTGTAGGAACACAAATATACAAAATACACATAAAATAACAAAAATGTGAATTTATATATATATATATATATATATATATATATATATATATATATATATATATATATATATATATATATATATATATATATATATATATATATATATATATATATATATATATTCAGTTTGTATGAAAATGATATACAAAATACACATATAATTAGCTAAATTTGTATTTAAATACATGTACAAAAAACACATAAAATAATGTAAATTTGTATGAAATGGAAACAAATACACATAAAATAACGTACATTTGAATAAAATATATATACAAAAAACACATAGAATAATGTAAAATCGTATCAAAATAAATACACAGAATATCAATAAAATAATGTAAATTTGTATGAAAATATAGATGCAAAATACCCATAAAATAAAGCATATTTTTATAAAAATACATATACAAAAATACACATTAAATAATTAAATTTGTATTAAAATTAATATTCAAAATACACATACAATAAGGTAAATTTGTATAGAAAAAATATGCAAAATACACATAAAACAGTGTAAATTTGTTTCAAAATATATATACGAATTCACATAAAATAACGTAGATTTATATAAAAATATATATACAAAATACACATGAAATTTTGTATATATATTTTTCTACGTTCTTACATTTTTCTATGTGTATTTTGTATATATTTTTTCATGAAAATATACTTTATTTTATTGTGTGTATTCGTATGTATTTTGATACGAATTTTATACAAATTCATGTTATTTTATGTGTATTTGTATATATTTTTTCATACAAATTTATATTACTTGATGTGTATTTTTACATATATTTCATTACAAATTTACCTTATTTTATGTTTATTTTGTATATTTATTTCATTCAATTTTAAATAATTTTATGTGTATACTTGTATTTGTATTTAGGTTATTTTATGTGTATTTTCTATATATATTTTCATCCAAAATTACATTATTTTATTGGTATTTTCTTAATTTAATACGATACGAATTTAGATTATTTGAAAGGTATTTTGTATACATATTTTTATATGTGTGTTTTGTATAGTTTTTTATGCAAATTTACTTCATTTTATGTGCATTTTTGTACATATATTTTTAAAGAAATTTGCGTTATTTTATGTGTTTTTTGTAAATGTTTTCTCATACAAATTTACATTATTTTATTGGTATTTTGTTTATTTATTTTACATTATCTAATGTGTGTTTTGTATATATTTTTTTATGCAAATCTATTTTATGTACATTTTTGTACATATATTTTTATAGAAATTTGCGCTATTTTATGTGTATTTTGTATATGTTTTCTCATACAAATTTACATTATTATATTGGTATTTTGTTTATTTATTTTGATACGAATTGCATGATTGTACGTGTATTTTGTTCATATTTTTTTTATACGTATACACATTATTTAATGAGTATTTTGTTTATATATTTTTATACAAATTTACGTTATTATATGTGTATTTGTATAAATATTTTGTTACAAATTTACTTTATTTTATGTATCTTGTATATATATTTCAATTCAAATTTAGCTTATTTTGTGTGTATTTTGTATATCTATTTTCATACAAATTAAATTTCTTCTTTGTATTTTTGTATATAGTTTTATATAAATTTACGTTATTTCATATGCATTTTGTATATTTATATTTACACAAATACACATTCTTTTATTGGTATTTTGTTTATTTATATTTACACGTATTTACATTATTTTATGTGTATTTTTTATACATTTTTTTATACGTATTTACATAATTTTGTGTGTATTTTGTATATGTATTTTTTTTAGAAATATACGTTATTTTATGTGTATTCGTATATATGTTTTGAAACAAATTTACATTGTTTTATATGTATTTTGCATATCTATTTCAATACAAATTTATCTTATTGTATGTGCATTTTGTATATTTATTTTAATACAAATTCAAATATTTTATGTGCATTTTGGTATATATAATTTTATAAAAAAAAGCGTTATTATATGGGTATTTTCCATCTTAATTTTCATACAAATTTACATTATTTTATTAATATTCTGTGTATATATTTTGATACGATTTTACATTCTTCTATTTGTCTTTTGTATATATTTTTTTATAGATATATACATTATTTAATGTGTATTTTGAATATATATTTTATACAAATTTACGTTATTTTAAGTGTATTTGTTTATATATTTTCATTCAAATTTACATTATTTTGAGTGTATTTTGTATATGTATTTCAATACAAATTTGCCTAATTTTATTTGTATTTAGTATATTTATTTTCATAAGAATTTTAATTATTTTTGTGTATTTTTGTATATAGTTTTATACAAATTTAGGTTATTTTATGTGTATTTTGTATATCTATTTTCATACAAATACACATTCTCTTATTGATATTTTGTTTATTTATTTTGACGCGAATTTACATTATTTAATGTGTATTTTGTATATATTTGATACGTATTTACATCATTTCATGTGTATTGTGTATATATATTTCTATAGAAATCTCCGTTATTTTAAGAGTATTCGTGTATATATTTTGAAACAAATTTACACTGTTTTATGTGTATTTTCCATATTTTTTCAATACAAATTTAACTTATTGTATGTGCATTTTGTATGTTAATTTTAATACAAATTTAATTATTCTATGTGTATTTTTGTATATGTATTTTTATAAAAATATGCTTTTTTTATGGGTATTTTGCATCTTTATTTTCACACAAATTTACATTATTTTATGTGTATTTTGTACATGTATTTAAATACAAATTTAACTATTTATATGAGTATTTTGTATATATATTTTCACACAAATATTCGTTCTTTTATCGGAATTTTGTTTATTTATTTTGATACGAATTTACATTATTTGAGGTATATTTGGTATATATACTTTTATACTTATTTACATAATTTTATATGTATTTTGTATGTATATTTTCATAGAAGTTTACTTTATTTTATGAGTATTCGTATATATATTTTGATACAAATTTTCATTATTGATGTGTATTTTGCATATCTATTTCAATACAAATTTACTTTATTGTATGTGCATTTTGCATATTTATTTTAATACAAATTTAATTATTTTATATGCATTTTTGTATATATATTTTTATACAAAATAATCGTTATTATATGGGTATTTTGCATCTTTATTCTGACACAAATTTACTTTATTTTATTGATATTCTTTTTATCTATTTTGATACGATTTTACATTATTCTATGTGTATTTTGTATTTATATTTTTATACATATCTAAATTATTTAATGTATATTTTGTATATATATTTTATCCAAGTTTACGTTATTTTGTGTGTATTTGTTTATATATTTTCTTACAAATTTACATTATTTTATGTGTGTTTTGTATATGTATTTCAATTCAAATCTGCCTAATTTTATTTGTATTTTGCATATCTATTTTCAAAAAAAAATGTATTTTTGTGTATTTTTGTAAATATTTTTATACAAATTTTAATTATTTATTTGTATTTTGTATATATATTTTCATTCAAATATACATTCTTTTATTGAAATTTTGTTTATTTATTGTGATACGATTTTACATTATTTTATGTGTATTTTCTATATATATTTTTCTACGTTTTTACATTATTTTATGTGTATTTTGTATATATATTTTCATAAAAATTTATGTTTTTAATGAGTGTATTCGTATATAATTTGATAAAAAAATTTAACAACTTCATGTTATTTTATGTGTATTTGTTATTATATTTTCATACAAAATTACATTATTTTATGTGCATTTTTGCTTATATTTCCTTACAAATTTTCCTTTTTTTTTTGTATATTTAATTAATTCAATTTTATATGATTTTATGTGTATATTTGTAGCTGTATCTAGGTTATATTATGTGTATTTTCAATATATATTTTCATCCAAAATTACATTATTTTATTGGTATTTTGTTAATTTAATTCGATACGAATTTAGATTATTTCATAGGTATTTTGTATACATATTTTTATACGCATTTACATTATTTAATGTGTGTTTTGTATATTTAAATTTATGCAAATTTACTTTATTTTTTGTGCATTTTTGTACATATATTTTTATAGAAATTTGCGTTATTTTATGTGTATTTTGTATATGTTTTCTCAAACAAATTTACATTATTTTATTGGAATTTTGTTTATTTATTTTGATACGAATTACATGATTAATTGTATATTTTGTACATATTTTTTTATACGTATTTACATTATTTAATGTGTATTTTGTTTATATATTTCTATACAAATTTACGTTATTATATATGTATTTGTATAAATATTTTGATACAAATTTACATTATTTTATGTATGTTGTATATATATTTCAATTCAAATTTAGCTTGTTTTATGTGTATTTTGTATATCTATTTTCCTACAAATTTAATTACTTTTGTGGATTTTTGTATATAGTTTTATATAAATTTACAATATTTTATGTGTATTTTGTATATTTATATTTATATAAATACACATTCTTTTATTAGTATTTTGTCTATTTATTTTGAAGCGATTTTACATTATGTTATGTGTATTTTGAATACATTTTTTTTATTCGTATTTACTTTATTTTATGTGTTTTTTGTATATATATTTTTATAGAAATCTACGTTAGTTTATGTGTATTCGTATATGTATTTTGAAACAGATTTACATTGTTTTATATGTATTTTGCATATCTATTTCAATACAAA
The DNA here is from genome assembly GCF_024679095.1 of Eriocheir sinensis. NCBI lineage: Eukaryota > Metazoa > Arthropoda > Malacostraca > Decapoda > Varunidae > Eriocheir > Eriocheir sinensis. Next base: position 11,278,730 of record NC_066570.1, read on the forward strand.
TTTACCTTATTGTATGTGCATTTTGTATATTAATTTTAATACAAATTCAAATATCTTGTGTGTATTTTTGTATATATAATTTTATAAAAAATACGCTATTTTATAGAAATTTTGCATCTTAATTTTCACACAAATTTACATTATTTTATTAATATTCTGTGTATATATTTTGATACGATTTTACATTATTCTATTTGTGTTTTGTATATATTTTTTTTATATATATTTACATTATTTAATGTGTATTTTGTATATATATTTCATACAAATTTACGTTATTTTAAGTGTATTTGTTTATATATTTTCATTCAATTTTACATTATTTTAAGTGTATTTTGTATATGTATTTCAATAGAAATTTATCTATTTTTATGTGTATTTTGTATATTTATTTTCATACAAATTTAAATTATTTTTGTGTATTTTTGTAAATAGTTTTATACAAATTTAGGTTATTTTTTGTGTATTTTGTATATCTATTTTCATACAAATACACATTCTTTTATTGATATTTTGTTTATTTATTTTGACGCGAATTTACATTATTTTATGAGTATTTTGTATATATATTTTTTTACGTATTTACATCATTTCATGTGTATTTTGTATATATATTTCTATAAAAATCTACATTATTTTATGTGTATTCGTATATATATTTTGAAACAAATTTGCACTGTTTTATGTGTATTTTGCATATTTTTTTCAATACAAATTTACCTTATCGTATGTGCATTTTGTATGTTAATATTAATACAAATTTAATTATTCTATGTGTGTGTTTGTATATGTATTTTTAAAAAAATATGCTTTATTTTATGAATATTTTGCATCTTTATTTTCATACAAATTTGCATTATTTTATTGATATTCTGTGTGTCTATTTTAACTCGATTTTACATTATTCTATGTGTATTTTGTATATATATTTTTATACAAATGTACGTTACTTTATGTGTATTTGTTTTCATTTCATACAAATTTACATCATTTGATGTGTATTTTGTCCATTTAATTAAATACAAATTTAACTAATTATATGTGTATTTTGTATATCTATTTTCATACATATTGAAATTATTTTTGTGTATTTTTGTATATATCTTTATGTAAATTTTCATTATTTTATGTGTATTTTGTATATTTATTTTCCTACAAATATACGTTCTTTTATCGGAGTTTTGTTTATTTATTTTGATACGAATTTACATTATTTGAGGTATATTTGGTATATATATTTTTATACTTATTTACATCATTTTATATGTATTTTGTATATATATTTTCAAAGAAATTTACTCTATTTTATGAGAATTCGTATATATTTTGAAACAAATTTACATTATTGATGTGTATTTTACATATCTATTTCAATACAAATCTACTTTATTGTATGTGCATTTTGTATATTTAATTTTATTCAAATTTAATTATTTTAAATGTATTTTTATATATATATTTTTATACAAATATGCGTTATTGTATGGGTATTTTTCATCTTTATTCGCATACAAAGTTACATTATTTTATTTATATTCTGTTTATTTATTTTGATACGATTTTACATTATTTTATGTGTATTTTGTATATATATTTTTATACATATTTAAATTATTTAATGTTTATTTTTTATATATATTTTATCCAAATTTCCGCTATTTTATGTGTATTTGCTTATATATTTTCATACAAATTTACATAATTTTATGTTTGTTTTGTATATGTATTTCAATACAAATTTGCTTAATTTTATGTGTATTTTGCATATTTATTTTCAAACAAATTTAAATTATTTTTGTGTATTTTTGTATATATTTTTATACAAATTTTAGTTATTTTATTTGTATTTTGTATATATATTTTATTACAAATATACATTCTTTTATAGGAATTTTGTAGATTTATTTTGATACGAATTTTCATTATTTTATGTGTATTTTGTATATATATTTTCAGAAAAATTTAGGTTATTTTATTGCGTGTATTCGTATATATTTTGATACAAATTTTATACAAATTCATGTTATTTTATTTGTATTTGTATATATATTTTCATGCAAATTTACATTATTTTATGTGCATTTTTACATATATTTCATTACAAATTTACCTTATTTTATGTTTATTTTGTATATTTATTCATTCAATTTTAAATTATCTTATGTGTATATTTGCATTTGTATTTAGGTTATTTTATGTGTATTTTCTATATATGTTTTCATCCAAAACTACATTATTTTATTGTTATTTTGTTAATTTAATTCGATACGAATTTAGATTATTTCATAGGTATTTTGTATACATAATTTTATACGCATTTTCATTATTTAATGTGTGTTTTGTATATTTATTTTTATGCAAATTTACTTTATTTAATGTGCATTTTTGTAAATTTTTTAATGAAATTTGCGTTTTTTTATGTGTATTTTGTATATGTTTTCTCATACAAATTTACATTATTTTATTGTTATTTTGTTTATTTATTTTGATACGAATTACATGATTATTTGCATATTTTGTACATATTTTTTTATACGTATTTACATTATTTAATGTGTATTTTGTTTATATATTTATTACAAATTTACGTTATTTTATGTATGTTATATATATATATTTCAATTCAAATTTAGCTTATTTTATGTATATTTTATATATCTATTTTCATTCAAATTTAATTACTTTTGTGGATTTTTGTATATAGTATTATATAAATTTACGCTATTTTATGAGTATTTTGTATATTTATATATACACAAATACACATTCTTTTATTAGTATTTTGTTTATTTATTTTGATACGAATTAACATTATCTTATATGTATTTTGTGTGCATTTTTTTATACGTATTTACTTCATTTTATGTGTATTTTGTATATATATTTTTATAGAAATCTACGTTATTTTATGTGTATTCGTATATATATTTTGAAACAAATTTACATTGTTTTATAGGTATTTTGCATCTTAATTTTCATACAAATTTACATTATTTTATTAATATTCTGTGGATTTATTTTGATACGATTTTACATTATTCTATTTGTGTTTTGTATATATTTTTTTATACATATTTACATTATTTAATGTGTATTTTGTTTATATATTTTATACAAATTTTCATTATTTTAAGTGTATTTGTTTATATATTTTCAATCAAATTTACATTCTTTTAAGTGTATTTTGTGTATGTATTTAAATACAAATTTACCTAATTTTATGTATATTTTGTATATTTATTTTCATACAAATTTAAATTATTTTTGTGTATTTTTGTATATAGATTTATACAAATTTAGGTTATTTCATGTGTATTTTGTATATCTATTATCATACAAATACACATTCTTTTATTGATATTTTGTTTATTTATTTTGAAGCGAATTTACATTATTTAATTTGAATTTTGTAAATATATTTTTATACGTATTTACATAATTTCATGTGTATTTTGTATATAAATTTCTATAGAAATCTACGTTATTTTATGTGTATTCGTATATATATTTTGAAACAAATTTACAGGTTTGTGTGTATTTTGCATATTTTTTCAATACATATTTACCTTATTGTATGTGCATTTTATATATTAATTTTAATACAAATTTACGTATTCTATGTGTCTTTTTGTATATGTATTTTTTTTATAATATGCTTTATTTTATCGGTATTTTGCATCTCTATTTAAACAATCAAATTTACGTTATTATATGTGTATTTGTATAAGTATTTTGATAAAAATTTACATTATTTTATGTATTTTGTAAATATATTTCAATTTAAATTTAGCTTATTTTGTGTGTATTTTGTATATCTATTCTCATACAAATATAATTACTTCTGTGTATTTTTGTATATAGTTTTATATAAATTTACGTTTTTTTATGTGCATTTTGTATATTTATATTTATACAAATACACATTCTTTTATTGGTATTTTGTTTATTTATATTTATACGAATTTACCTTATTTTATGTGTATTTTGTATACATTTTTTTATACGTATCTACTTAATTTTATGTGTATTCTGTATATGTATTTTATAGAAACTTATGTTATTTTATGTGTATTCGTATATATATTTTGAAACAAATTTACATTGTTTTATATGTATTTTGCATATCTATTTCAATACAAATTTCCGTTATTGTATGTGCATTTAGTATATTGATTTTAATACAAATTCAAATATTTTATGTGTTTTTTGGTATATATAATTTTATAAAAAATGCGTTATTTTATAGGTATTTTGCATCTTCATTTTCATACAAATTTACATTATTCTATTAATATTCTCTGTATATATTTTGATACGATTTTACATTATTCTATTTGTGTTTTGTATATATTTTTTTTATACATATTTACATTATTTAATGTGTATTTTGTATATATATTTTATACAAATTTACGTTATTTTAAGTGTTTTTGTTAATATATTTTCATTCAAATTTACATTATTTTAGGTGTATTTTGTATATGTATTTCAATAGAAATTTATCTAGTTTTATGTGTACTTTGTATTTTTATTTTCATACAAATTTAAATTATTTTTGTGTATTTTTGTAAATAGTTTTATTCAAATTTAGGTTATTTTTTGTTTATTTTGTATATCTATTTTCATACAAAAACACATTCTTTTATTGATATTTTGACGCAAATTTACATTATTTTATGAGTATTTTGTATATATATTTTTATACGTATTTACATCATTTCATGTGTATTTTGTTTATATATTTCTACAGAAATATACATTATTTTATGTGTATTCGTATATATATTTTGAAACAAAGTTACACTGTTTTATGTGTATTTTGCATATTTTTTCAATAGAAATGTATCTTACTGTATGTGCATTTTGCATGTTAATATTAATACAAATTTAATTATTCTATGTGTATTTTTGTATATGTATTTTTATAAAAATATGCTTTATTTTATAGGTATTTTGCATCTTTAAATTCATACAAATTTACATTATTTTATGTGTATTTTGTACATGTATTTAAATACAAATTTAACTATATATATGTGTATTTTGTATATCTATTTTCATACAAATTAAAATTATTTTTGTGTATTTTTGTATATATTTTTATGTAAATTTTCGTTATTTAATGTGTATTTTGTATATTTATTTTCCTACAATTATACGTTCTTTTATCGGATTTTTGTTTATTTATTTTGGTACGAATTTACATTATTTGGGGTATATTTTGTATATATATTTTTATACTTATTTACATCATTTTATATGTATTTTGTATGTATATTTTCAAAGAAATTTACTTTATTTTATGAGTATTCGTATATATATTTTGATACAAATTAACATTATTGATGTGTATTTTGTATATCTATTTCAATACAAATTTACTTTACTGTATGTGCATTTTGTATATTTAATTTAATTCAAATTTAATTATTTTATGTGTGTTTTGGTATATATATTTTCAAAAAAAATGCGTTATTATATGGGTATTTTGCATCTTTATTCTCATTCAAAAATATATTATTTTATTGAAATTATGTTTATTTACTTTGATACAATTTTACCTTATTTTATGTATATTTTGTATATATATTTTTATACATATTTAAATTATTTAATGTATATTTTGTATATATATTTTATCCAAATTTACGCTATTTTATGTGTATTTGCATATATATTTTCATACAAATTTACATAATTTTATGTTTGTTTTGTATATGTATTTCAATACAAATTTGCCTATTTTTTTGTGTATTTTGCATATCTATTTTCAAACAAATTTAATTTATTTTTGTGTATTTCTGTATATATTCTTATACAAATTTTAGTTATTCTATTTGTATTTTGTTTATATATTTTATAACAAATATACATTATTTTATTGGAATTTTGTATATATATTTTCTTAAAAATTTACGTTATTTTCTTGTGTGTATTCGTATATAATTTGATACAAGTTTTATACAAATTCATGATATTTTATGTGTATTTGTAGATATTTTTTCATACAAATTTACATTATTTTATGTGCATTTTTACATATATTTCATTACAAATTTACCTTATTTTATGTTTATTTTGTATATTTATTTCATTCAATTTTAAATTATTTTATGTGTATATTTGTATTTGTATTTAGGTTATTTTATATGTATTTTCTATATATATTTTCATCCAAAATTACATTATTTTATTGGTATTTTGTTAATTTAACTCGATACGAGCTTAGATTATTTCATAGGTATTTTGTATACATATTTTTATACGCATTTACATTATTTAATGTTTGTTTTGTATATTTATTTTTATGCAAGTTTATTTTATTTTATGTGCATTTTTGAACATATTTTTTTATTGAAATTTGCGTTATTTTATGTGTATTTTGTATATGTTTTCTCATACAAATTTACATTATTTTATTGGTATTTTGTTTATTTATTTTGATACGAATTCCATAATTATTTGTATATTTTGTACATATTTTTTTATACATATTTACATTATTTAATGTGTATTTTGTTAATTTATTTTTTACAAGTTTACGTTATTTTATGTATGTTGTATATATATTTCAATTCAAATTTAGCTTATCTTATGTGTATTTTGTATATCTATTTTCATACAAATTTAATTACTTCTGTGGATTTTTGTATATAGTTCTATATAAATTTATGTTATTTTATGTGTATTTTGTATATTTATATTTATACAAATACACATTCTTTTATTAGTATTTTGTTTATTTATTTTGATACGAATTTACATTATTTTATATGTATTTTGTACACATTTTTTTATACGTATTTACTTCATTTTATGGGTATTTTGTATATATATTTTTATAGAAATCTACGTTATTTTATGTGTATTCGTATATATATTTTGAAACAAATTTACATTGTTTTATAGGTATTTTGCATATCTATTTCAATACAAATTTACCTTATGGTATGTGCACTTTGTATATTCATTTTAATACAAATTCAAATATTTTATGTGTGTTTTGGTATATATATTTTTATAAAAAATGCGTTATTTTATGGGTATTTTGCATCTTAATTTTCATACAAATTTACATTATTTTGTTAATATTCTGTGTATTTATTCTGATACGATTTTACATTATTCTATTTGTGTTTTGTATATATTTTTTTATATACATATTTACATTATTTAATGTGTATTTTGTATTTATTTTATACAAATTTATGTTATTTTAAGTGTATTTGTTTATATATTTTCATTAAAATTTACATTATTTTATGTGTATTTTGTTTATGTATTTCAATACAAATTTACCTAATTTTATGTGTATTTTGTATATTTCTTTTCATACATATTTAAACTATTTTTGTGTATTTTTGTATATAGTTTTATACAAATTAAGGTTATTTTATGTACGTATTTACATTATTTAATGTGTGTTTTGTAAATATATTTTTATGCAAATTTACTTTATTTTATGTGCATTTTTGTACATATATTTTTTATAGAAATTTGCGTTAATTTATGTGTATTTGTATATGTTTTCTCATACAAATTTACATTATTTTATTGCTATTTTGTTTATTTATTTTGACACGAATTACATGATTATATGTGTATTATATGTGTACATTACTTAATGTGTATTTTGTTTATATATTTTTAATTAAATTTACTTTATTATATGTATTTGTATAAATATTTTGATACAAATTTACATTATTTTAAGTATTTTGTATATACTTTTCAATTCAAATTTAGCTTATTTTATCTGTTTTTTGCATATCTATTTTCATACAAATTTAATTACTTCTGTGTATTTTTGTATATAGTTTTATACAAATTTACGTTATTTTATGGGTATTTTGTATATTTATATTTATACAAATACACATTATTTTATTGGTATTTTGTTTATTTATTTTGATACGAATTTACATTATTTTATGTGTATTTTGTATACATTTTTTTTATACGTATTTACTTCATTTTATGTGTATTTTGTATATATTTTTATAAAAATCTACGTTATTTTATGTGTATTCAGATATATATTTTGAAACAAATTTACATTGTTTTATATGTATTTTGCATATCATGAATAAATATTTTGATACAATTTTACATTATTTTATGGATTTTGTATATTTATTTCAATTCAAATTTATCTTATTTTTTGTGTCTTTTGTATATCTATTTTCATACAAATTTAATTATTTTTGTTTATTTTTGTTTATAGTTTTATACAATTTTACGATATTTTATGTATTTTGTATATTTATTTCAATTCAAATTTAGCTTATTTTATGTGTCTTTTGTATATCTATTTTCATACAAATTTAATTATTTTTGTTTATTTTTGTATATAGTTTTATAGAACTTTACGTTATTTTATGTGTATTTTGTATATTTATATTTATACAAATACATATTGTTTTATTGGTATTTTCTTTATCTATTTTTATACGAGTTTACATTATTTTATGTGTATTTTGTATACATTATCTTATATGTATTTACTTCATTTTATGTGTATTTTGTATATATATTTTTATAGAAATCTACGTTATTTTATGTGTATTCGTATATATATTTTGAAACAAATTTACATTGTCATATAAGTATTTTGCATTTGTATTTCAATACAAATTTACCTTATTGTATATGCATTTTGTATATTTATTTTAATACAAATTTAAATATTTGATGTGTATTTTTATAAAAAAAAAATGCGTTATTTTATGGGTATTCTGCATCTTTATTTTCTTACAAATTTAAATTATTTTATTAATATTCTGTGTATTTATTTTGATACAATTTTACATTATTCTATTTGTGTTTTGTATATATATTTTTTATACATATTTACATTATTTAATGAGTATTTTGTATATATATTTTATACAAATTTACGTTAATTTAAGTGTGTTTGTTTATATATTTTCATTCAAATTTATATTATTTTATGTGTATTTTGCATATGTATTTCAATACTAGTTTACCTAATTTTTATGTGTATTTTGTATATTTATTTTCATACAAATCTAAATTATTTTTGTGTCTTTTTGTATATAGTTTTATACAAATTTACGCTATTTTATGTGTATTTTGTTTATGTATTTTCATACAAATACACATCTTTTATTGATATTTTGTTTATTTATTTGACACAAATTTACATTATTTAATGTGTATTTTGTGTATATATTTTTATACGTATTTACATCATTTCATGTGTATTTTGTATATATATTTCTATAAAAATGTATGTTAGTTTATGTATAGTCGTATATATATTTTGAAACAAATCTACATTATTTTATGAGTATTTTGTATATATATTTCATTATATATACATATAAATTTGCCTTATTTTATGTTTATTTTTATATTTATTTGCATTCAAATTAAAACTATTTTATGTGTATATATTTATTTGTATTTATTTTATTTCATGTGTATTTTCTATATATATTTTCATTCAAAATTACCTTATTTTATCGGTATTTTGTTCATTTATTTCGATACGAATTTAGATTATTTCTTGTGTATTTTCTATACATATTTTTACACGCATTTACATTATTTAACGTGTGTTTTGTATATATATTTTTTATACAATTTTACTTCTTTTTATGTGCATTTGTGTTGTTGTCTTTATACAAATTTACATTATTTTAGGTGTATTATGTACTTTTTTATTACAAATTTGCCTTATTTTAAATGTATTTTGTTTATTTATTTTCATTAAAATTTAAAGTATTTGATATGCGTTTTTGTACATATATTTTTATAGAAATTAGCGTTATTTTTTGTGTATTTTGTATATATTTTTTAATACAAATTTACATTTTTTTATTATTATTTTGTTCAAGTATTTTGATACGAGTTTACATTATTATATGTGTAATTTGTAAATATTTTATATACGTATTTTCATTATTTAATGTGTATTTTGTTTATATATTTCAAAACAAATTTACGTTATTTTAAGCGTATTTGTTTAATTATTTTGATACAAATATACATTATTTTAAGTATTTTTTATATATATATTTCAATATAAATTTAGTTTATTTTATATATATTTTGTATATCTATTTTCATACAAATTTAATTAACTTTTGTGTATTTTTGTATATAGTTTTATACAAATTTACGTTATTTTATGTGTAATTTGTATATTTATTTTCATACAAATTCACATTCTTCTATTGGTATTTTGTTTATTTATTTTGGTACGAATTTACATTATTTTATGTGTATTTTGTATAAATATTTTTATACGTATTTACATCATTTTATGTGTATTTTTTATATTTATTTTTAGAAATTTACTTTTTTTATGTTTATTCGTATATATATTTTGGAACAAATTTACATTGTTTGATGTGTGTTTTGCATCTCTATTTCAATACAAATTTACCATATTGTATGTGCATTTTGTATATTTATTTTAATCCAAATTCAAATATTTTATGTGTGTTTTGGTATATATATTTTTATAAAAAATGCGTTATTTTATGGGTATTTTGCATCTTAATTTTTATAGAAATTTACATTATTTTATTAGTATTCTGTGTATTTATTTTGATACGATTTTACATTATTCTATTTGTGTTTTCTATATATTTTTTTATACATATTTACATTAAGTGTATTTGTTTATATATTTTCATTCATATTTACATTATTTTAAGTGTATTTTGTATATGTATTTAAATACAAATTTACCTAATTTTATGTGTATTTTGTATATTTATTTTCATACAAATTTAAATTATTTTTTGTGTATTTATGTATAGAGTTTTATACATATTTAGGTAATTTTATGTGTATTTTGTATATCTATTTTCATACAAATACACATTCTTTTATTGATATTTTGTTTATTTATTTTGACACGAACTTACGTCATTTCATGTGTATTTTGTATATATATTTCTATAGAAATCTACACTTTTTTTGTGTATGTGTATATATATTTTGAAACAAATTTACATTGTTTTATGTGTATTTTGCATATTTTTTCATTACAAATTTACCTTATATTATGTGCATTTTGTATATTAATTTTACTGCAAATTTAATTAATCTATGTGTATTTTTGTATATGTATTTTTGTAAAAATATGCTTTATTTTATGGGTATTTTGCATCTTTATTTCCACACAAATTTACATTATTTTATTGATATTCTGTGTATTTATTTTGATACGATTTTACTTTATTCTATGTGTATTTTGTATATATATTTTATATAAATGTACGTTATTTTATGTGTATTTGTTTTCATTTCATACAAATTTATTTATTATTTTATGTGTATTTTGTACATGTATTTAAATACAAATTTTACTAATTATATGTGTATTTTGTATATCTTTTTTCATACAAATTGAAACTATTTTTGTGTATTTTTTTATATACTTTTACACAAATTTTCGTTATTTTATGTGTATTTTGTATATTTATTTTCCAACAAATATACGTTCTTTTAATATCTGAGTTTTGTTTAGTTATTTTGATACGAATTTACATTATTTTAGATGTATTTGGTATATATATTTTTATACTTATTTACATCATTTATAAGTATTTTGTATGTATATTTTCATAGAAATTTACTCAATTTTATGTGAATTCGTATATATATTTTGATACAAATTTTCATTATTGATGTGTATTTTGCATATCTATTTCAATACAAATTTTCTTTATTGCATGTGCATTTTGTATATTTATTTTAATACAAATTCAATTATTTTATGTGTTTTTTTGTATGTATATTTTTATACAAATATGCGTTACATTCTTTAATATATATTTTGTATATATATTTTATGCAAATTTATGTTATTTTATGTGTATTTGTTTAAATATTTTCATACAATAATACATTATTTAATGTGTATTTTGTATATGTATTTCAATTCAAATTTGCCTAATTTTATGTGTAGTTTGCATATCTATTTTTAAACAAATTTAAATTTTTTGTGTATTTTTGTAAATATTTTTATACAAATTTTAGTTATTTTATTTGTATTTTGTATATATATTTTCCTACAAATATACTTTCTTTTATTGGAATTTTGTTTATTCATTTTGATACGAATTTACATTATTTTATGTGTATTTTAAATATATATTTTTTTACGTATTTACATTATTTTATGTGTATTTTGTATATATACTCTTCTACGTATTTACATTATTTTATGTGAATTTTGTATATATATTTTCATAAAAAATTACGTTATTTTATTGTGTGTATTCGCATATATTTTGATACAAATTTTATACAAATTCATGTTATTTTACATGTATTTGTATATATATTTTCATACAAATTTATATTATTTTATGTGTATTTTTACATATATTTCATTACAAATTTACCTTATTTTATGTTTATTTTGTTTACTTATTTCATTCAATTTTAAATTATTTTATGTGTATATTTGTATTTGTATTTAGGTTATTTTATGTGTATTTTCTATTTATATTTTCATCCAAAATTACATTATTTTATTGGTGTTTTCTTAATTTCACTCGATACGAAGCAAGATTATTTAATAGGTATTTGTATACATATTATTATACTCATTTACATTATCTAATGTGTGTTTTGTATATATATTTTTATGCAAATTTACTTTATTTTATGTGTATTTTTGTATTTATATTTTTAGAGAAATTTGCGTTATTTTATGTGTATTTTGTATATGTTTTCTCACACAAATTTACATTATTTTTTTGGGTTTTTGTTTATTGATCTTGATACGAATTACATGATTATATGTGTATTTTGTACATATTCTTTTATACGTATTTACATTATTTAATGTGTATTTTGTTTATATATTTTTAAACAAATTTACGTTATTATATGTGTATTTCTATAAATATTTTGATGCAAATTTACATTATTTTATGTATTTTGCATATATATGTCAATTCGAATTTAGCTTATTTTATGTGTATTTTGTTTATCTATTTTCATACAAATTTAATTACTTCTGTGTATTTTTGTTTATAGTTTTATATACATTTACGTTATTTTATATGTATTTTTTATATATATATATATATATATATATATATATATATATATATATATATATATATATATATATATATATTTTTTTTTACAAATACACATTCTTTTTTTGGTATTTTTTTATTTTTTTTATACGAATTTACCTTATTTTATGTGTATTTTGTATACATTTTTTTATACGTATTTACTTGATTTTATCTGTATTTTGTATATATATATATATATATATATATATATATATATATATATATATATATATATATATATATATATATATATATATATATATATATATATATATATATATATATATATATATATATATTTACAGAAATCTACGTTATTTTATGTTTATTCGTATATATATTTTGAAACAAATTTACATTGTTTTATATGTATTTTGCATATATATTTCAATACAAGTTTACCTTATTCTATGTGCATTTTGTATATTTATTTTAATCCAAATTCAAATATTTTATGTGTGTTTTGGTATATATATTTTTTATAAAAAATGGGTTATTTTATGGGTATTTTGCTTCTTAATTTTCATACAAATTTACATTATTTTATTAATATTCTGTGTATTTATTTTGATACGATTTTACATTATTCTATTTGTGTTTTCTATATATTTTTTTTATACATATATACATTATTTAATGAGTATTTTGTTTATATATTTTAAACAAATTTACATTATTTTAAGTGTATTTGTTTATATATTTTCATTTAAATTTACATCATTTTAAGTGTATTTAGTATATGTATTTAAATACAAATTTACCTAATTTTATGTGTATTTTGTATATTTATTTTCATAAAAATTTAAATTGTTTTTGTGTATTTTTGTATATAGTTTTATACAAATTTAGGTTATTTCATGTGTATTTTGTATATCTATTTTCATACAAATACACATTCTTTTATTGATATTTTGTTTATTTATTTTGAAGCGAATTTACATTATTTAATGTGTATTTTGTGTATATATTTTTATACGTATTTCCATCTTTTCATGTGTATTTTGTATATATATTTCTATAGAATTCTACGTTATTTTTTGAGTATTCGTATATATATTTTGAAACAAAATTACAATTTTATGTGTATTTTGCATATTTTTTCAATAAATATTTACCTTTTTGTATGTTTTATATATTAATCTTAACACAAATTTAATTATTCTATGTGTATTTTTCTATATTTATTTTTATTAAAATATGCTTTTTTTATCAGTATTTTGCATCTCTATTTTCATACAAATTTACATTATTTTCTTGGTATCCTATTTATTTATTTTGATTCGATTTCACATTATTCAATGTGTATTTTAAATATATATATATATATATATATATATATATATATATATATATATATATATATATATATATATATATATATATATATATATATATATATATATATATATATATATATATATATATATATATATATATATATATATATATATATATATATATATATATATACATAAATATATATTTTGTGTGAAATGTATTTAATTACAAATTTAACTAATTATATGTGTATTTTGTATATTTATTTTCATACAAATTGATATTATTTTTGTGTATTTTTGTATATATTTTTATATAAATTTTCGTTAATTTATGTGTAGTTTGTATATTTATTTTCCTACAAATATACGTTCTTTTATATGAATTATGTTTATTTATTTAGATACGAATTTGCATTATTTAAGTTATATTTTGTGTATTTATTTTTTTACTTATTTACATCATTTTATATGTATTTTATATGTATATTTTCATAGAAATTTCCTCTATTTTATGAGTATTTGTATATATATTTTAAAACAAATTTACATTATTGATGTGTATTTTCCATATCTATTTCAATACAGATTTACTTTATTGCATTTTGTATATTTATTTTATTACAAATTTAATTATTTTATATGTAATCTTGTATACATATTTTTATACAAATATGCGTTATTATACGAGTATTTTGCATCTTTATTTTCATACAAATTTACATTATTTTATTGATATTCTGTTTATTTATTTTGATACGATTTAACATTATTCTTTGAGTATTTTGTATATATATTTTTATACATATTTAAAATATTTAATGTATTTTTTGTATATATATTTTTTCAAAATCTACGTTATTTAATGTGTATTTGTTTATACATTTTCATACAAATTTACATTATTTTATGTGTGTTTTGTATATGTATTTTAATACAAATTTGCCTAATTTATATGTCTATTTTCAAACAAATTTAAATTATTTGTGTGAATTTTTGTATATATTTTTATACAAATTTTAGTTATTTTATTTGTATTTTGTATATATTCTTTCCTACAAATATACATTGTTTTATTGGAATTTTGTTTATTTATTTGATACGAATTTACATTATTTTATGAGTATTTTGTATATATATTTTTCTACGTATTTACATTTTTTCATCTGTATTTTGTATATATATTTTCATAATAAATTACTTTATTATATTGTGTGTATTCGTATAAATTTTGATACAAATTTTATACAAATTTATGTTATTTTATGTGTATTTGTATATATATTTTCATACAAATTTACATTATTTTACGTGTATTTTTACTTATATTTCATTTCAAATTTACCTTATTTTATGTTTATTATGTATATTTATTTCATTCAATTTTAAATTATTTAATGTGTATATTTGTATTTCTATTTAGGTTATTTTTTTGTATTTTCTATATATATTTTCATCCCTAATTACATTATTTTATTGGTATTTTGTTAATTTAATTCGATACGAATTTAGATTATTTCATAGGTATTTTGTATACATATTTTTATACGCATTTACATTATTTAATGTGTGTTTTGTATATATATTTTTATGCAGATTTACTTTATTTTATGTGCATTTTTTTACATATATTTTTATTGGAATTTGCGTTATTTTATGTGTCTTTTGTATATGTTTTCTCATACAAATTTATATTATCTTATTAGTATTTTGTTTATTTATTTTGATACGAGTTACATGATTATTTGTGTATTTTGTTTATTTATTTTGATACGAGTTACATGATTATTTGTGTATTTTGTACATTTTTTTATACGTATTTACATTATTTAATGTGTATTTTTATTATATATTTTTATACAAATTTATGTTATTATATGTGTGTTTGTATAAATATTTTGATACAAATTTACATTATTTTATGAATTTTGTATGTATATTTCAATTCAAATTTAGATTATTTTATGTTCATTTTGTATATGTATTTTCATACAAATTTAATTACTTCTGTGTATTTTTGTATATAGTTTTATATAAATTTACGTAATTTTATGTGTATTTTGTATATTTATATATATATACAAATACACATTCTTATATTGGTATTTTGTTTATTTATTTTGATACGAATTTACATTATTATATGTGTATTTTGTATACATTTTTTTATACGTATTTACTTCATTTTATGTGTATTTTGTATATGTATTTTTATAGAAATCTACGTTATATTATGTGTATTCGTATATATATTTTGAAACAAATTTACATTGTTTTATATTTATTTTGCATATCTATTTCAATACAAATTTATTATTTTATATGTATTTTGCTTCTTTATTTTCATCCAAATTTACATTATTTTATTAATATTCTGTGTATTTATTTTGATACGATTCTACATTATTCTATTTGTGTTTTGTATATATATTTTTTATACATATTTGCATTATTTATTTTGTTTTTTTTATATATATATATATATATATATATATATATATATATATATATATATATATATATATATATATATATATATATATATATATTTTTTTTTTTTTTACAAATTTACGTTATTTTAAGTGTATTTGTTTATGTATTTTTATTCAAATTTAAATTATTTTATGTGTATTTTGTATATGTATTTCAAAATAAATCTACCTAAATATATATGTATTTTGTATATTTATTTTCATACAAATCTTAATTAGTTTTTGTGTATTTTTGTAGAGTTTTCTACAAATTTACAATATTTTATGTTTATTTTGTATATCTATTTTCATACATATACACATTCTTTTATTGATATTTTGTTTATTTATTTTGACACGAATTTCTATTATTTAATGTTTATTGTGTATATATATTTTTACTCGTATTTACTTCATTTCATGTGTATTTTGTATATATATTTCTATAGAAATCGACGTTATTTTATGTGTATTCGTATATATATTTTGAAACAAATTTTCATTGTTTTATGTGCATTTTGCATATTCTTTCAATACAAATGTACGTTATAGTATGTGCATTTTGTGTATTAATTTTAATACAAATTTAATTATTCTATGTGTATTTTTGTATATGTATTTTTATAAAAATATGCTTTATTTTATCGGTATTTTGCATCTTTATTTTCATACAAACTTACATTATTTTATTGATATTCTGTGTATCTATTTTGATACGATTTTACATTATTCTATATATATTTTGTATCTATATTTCATACAAATGTACGTCATTTTATGTGAATCTGTTTTCATTTCATACAAATTTACATTATTTGATGTGTATTTTGTTCATGTATTTAATTACAAATTTAGCTAATTATATGTGTATTTTGGGTATCTATTTTAATACAAATTGAAATAAATTTTGTGTATTTTTGTATATATTTTTATACAAATTTTCGTAATTTTATGTGTGTTTTGTATATTTATTTTCCCACAAATATATATTCTTCTATCGAAATTTTGTTTATTTATTTTGATACGAATTTACATTATTTATGTGTATTTTGCATATCTATTTCAATACAAATTATCTTTATTGTATGTGCCTTTTATATATATTTTTTTTAATACAAATTTAATTATTTTATGTGTATTTTTGTATATATATTTTTAAACAAATATATATATATATATATATATATATATATATATATATATATATATATATATATATATATATATATATATATATATATATATATATATATTTTATGTGTATTCGTATATATATTTTGAAACAAATTTACATTGTTTATATGTATTTTGCATATCTATTTCAATACAGATTTACCTCATTGTATGTGCATTTTGTTTATTTATTTTAATACAATATCAGTAATTTGTTATTTTTAGATATTATTTTTTTTTTTTTTTTTTTGCGTCGTGGCCTATAGGCTTTTTCCCGGAGGGGCCTGATGGTCGAGCCAAGGCTTCCTCCCGGTGGGTCGTGATGGTCGGCCCAAGGCCTCTTCCCGGTGGGTCCTGATGGTCGGCCAAGCCCGTTTTGGCGCAGGCGAGTATTTATAGTGGCGCCATCTTGCATTGGCTCATGCTGCCCTCCCGGAGCTCATCTTTTATCCTAGAATCTAGAGTCCGAGTTGATAGGTGGTCTTCTGGACAGCATGTGGGTAGTTTTAAGCCACTCGGCGACTGCTGAAAAATCCCAGCTTGGTGGCACCGGGCGGGGATTGAACTCGCGTCATCTTGAACGCGATGGTGTTACTCTGTCGATTCAGCCACCGCCTCCCCTATCAAAATTATCTTTTTTGTATTTTTTAGTGTATTTTGGTATATATATTTTTATAAAAAATGCGTTAATTTATGCGTATTTTGCATCTTAATTTTCATACAAATTTACATTATTTTATTAACATTCTGTGTATTTATTTTGATACGATTTTACATTATTTTATTTGTGTTTTGTATATATTTTTTAATATATATTTACATTATTAATGTGTATTTTGTATATATATTTTATACAAATTTACATTATTTTAAATGTAATTGTTTATATATTTTCATTCAAATTTACATTATTTTAAGTGTATTTTGTATATGTATTTAAATACAAATTTACCTAATTTTATATGTATTTTGTATATTTATTTTCATACAAATTTCAATTATTTTTGAGTATTATTGTATTTATTTTATATGTATTCTCTATATATATTTTCATCAATATTTTTGTGTTTTTTTGTATTTATTTTATATGTATTCTCTATATATATTTTCATCCAAAATAACATTATTTTATTGGTATTTTCTTAACTTAATTCGATACGAATTAAGTTACGAAGATACATATTTTTATACGCATTTACATTATTTAATGTGTGTTTTGTATATATATATATTTTTATGCAAATTTACTTTATTTTATGTGCATTTTTGTACATATATTTTTATGGAATTTGCGTTTTATGTGTATTTTGTATATGTTTTCTCATACAAATTTACATTAATTTATTGGTATTTTGTTTATTTATTTTGATACGAATTACATGATTATATGTGTATTTTGTATTTATTTTTTTATACGTATTTACATTATTTAATGTGTATTTTGTTTATATATTTTTATACAAATTTACGTTATTATATGTGTATTTGTATAAATATTTTGATACAAATTTACATTATTTTATGTATTTTGTATATATATTTCCATTCAAATTTAGCTTATTATATGTGTATTTTGTTGATCTATTTTCACACAAATTTAATACTTTTGTGTATTTTTGTATATAGTTTTATATAAATTTACGTTATTTTATGTGTATTTTGTATATTTATATTTATACAAATACACATTCTTTTATTGGTATTTTGTTTATTTATTTTGATACGAATTTACATTATTTTATGTGTATTTTTTATATATATTTTTTTTATACGTACTTACTTCATTTTATGTGGATTTTGTATATATATTTTTATAGAAATCTACGTTATTTTATGTGAATTCGTATATATATTTTGAAACAAATTTATATTGTTTTATATGTATCATACATATCTATTTAAATACAAATTTACCTTATTGTATGTGCATTTTGTATATTTATTTTAATACAAATTCAATTATTTTATGTGTATTTTGGTAATATATTTTAATAAAAAATGCGTTATTTTATGGGTACTTTGCATCTTAATTTTCATACAAATTTACATTATTTTATTAATATTGTGTGTATTTATTTTGATACGATTTTACGTTATTCTATTTGTGTTTTGTATATATTTTTTTATATATATTTACATTATTTACTATTTATTTTGTATATATATTTTATACAAATTTACGTTATTTTAAGTGTATTTGTTTATATATTTTCATTGAAATTTACATTATTTTAAGTGTATTTTGTACATGTATTTCAAAAACAAATTTACGTAATTTTGTGTGGATTTTGTATATTTATTTTCATACAAATTTAAATTATTTTTGTGTACATTTGTATATAGTTTTATACAAATTTAGTTTATTTTATGTGTATTTTGTACAACTATTTTCATACAAATACACATTCTTTTATTGATATTTTGTTAATTTATTCTGACGCGAATTTACATTATTTAATGTGTATTTTGTATATATATTTTTATACGTATTTACATCATTTCATGTGTATTTTGTATATATATTTCAATAGAAATATTCGTTATTTTATGTGTATTCGAATTTATATTTTGAAATAAATTTAAAATGTTTTATGTGTATTTTCCATACTTTTTCAATACAAATTTACCTTATTGTATGTGTATTTTGTATATTAATTTTAATTCAAATTTAATTATTCTAAGTGTATTTTTGGCATGTATTTTTTTAAAAATATGCTTTATTTTATGGGTATTTTGCATCTTTATTTTCATACAAATTTACATTATTTTATTGATATTCTGTGTATTTATTTTGATTCGATTTTACATTATTCTATGAGTATTTTGTATATATATTATATGCAAATCTACGTTACTTTATGTGTATTTGTTTTCATATCATACAAATATACATTATCTTATGTGTAATTTGTACATGTATTTAAATACAAATTTAACTAATTATATATGTATTTTGTATTTCTATTTTACAAATTTGCTTTATTGTATTTGCATTTTGTATATTTATTTTAATACAAATTTAATTATTTTATATGTATTTTTGTATATATGTTTTTATACAAATATGCGTTATTATATGGGTGTTTTGCATCTTTATTCTCATACAAATTTACATTATCTTATTGATATTCTCTTTATTTATTTTGATACGATTTTACATTATTCTATGTGTATTTTGTATATATATTTTTATACATATTTAAATTATTTAATGTATATTTTGTATATATATTTTATCCAAATTTACGTTATTTTATGTGTATTTGTTTATATATTTTCATACAAATATACATTATTTTAGTTGTGTTTTGTATATGCATTTAAATACAAATTTGCCTATTTTTATGTGTATTTGGATATCTATTTTCAAACAAACTGAAACTATTTTTGTATATTTTTGTATATTTTTTTATACAACTTTTAGTTGTTTTATTTGTATTTTGTATAAATATTTTCCGAAAAATATACATTCTTTTATTGAGTTTTTTATATATATTTTGATACGATTTTACATTATTTTATGTGTATTTTGTATATATATATTTTTTTTTTTCTACGTATTTACATTATTTTATGTGTATTTTGAATATATATTTTCATAAAAATTTACGTCATTTTATTGTGTGTATTCGTATATAATTTGATACAAGTTTTATACAAATTCATGTTATTTAATGTGTGTTTGTATATATATTTTCATATAAATTTACATAATTTGATGTGCACTTTTACATATATTCCATTACAAATTTATATTATTTTATGTTTATTTTGTATATTTATTTCATTCGTTTTTAAATTATTTTATGTGTTTATTTGTATTTGTATTTAGGTTATTTTATGTTCTTTTTCTATATATATTTTCATCCAAAATAACATTATTTTATTGGTATTTTGTTAATTTAATTCGATACGATTTTAGATTATTTCATAGTTTTTTTGTATACATATTTTTTATACGCATTTACATTATTTAATGTGTGTTTCGTATATTTATTTTTATGCAAATTTACTTTATTTTATATGCATTTTTGTACATATATATTTATTGAAATTTGCGTTATTTTATGTGTATTTTGTATATGTTTTCTCATACAAATTTACTTTGTTTTATTTGTATTTTGTTTATTTATTTTGATACGAATTATATGATTATTTGTATATTTTGTACATATTTTTTTATACGTATTTACGTTATTTAATGTGTATTTTGTTTATATATTTCTATACAAATTTAGGTTATTATATGTGTATTTGTATAGATATTTTGATACAAATTTACATTATTTTATGTATCTTGTATATATATTTCAATTCAAATTTAGCTTATTTTATGTGTATTTTGTATATCTATTTTCATACAAATTCAAATATTTTGTGTCTTTTGGTATATATATTTTTATAAAAAAAAATTGTATATAGATTTATATAAATTTACGTTATTTTATGTGTATTTTGTATATTTATATTTATACAAATACACTTTCTTTTATTAGTATTTTGTTCATTTATTTTGATACGAATCTACATTATTTTATGTGTATTTTGTATACATTTTTTTAAACGTATTTACTTCATTTTATGTGTATTTTGTAAAAATATTTTTATAGGAATCTACGTTATTTTATGTGTATTGTTATATATATTTTTAACAAATTTACATTGTTTTATATGTATTTTGCATATCTATTTCAATACAAATTTGCCTTATTGTATGTGCATTTTGTATATTTATTTTAATACAAATTGAAATATTTTATGTGTGTTTTGGTATATATATTTTAATACAAAATGCGTTGTTTTATGGGTATTTTGTATCTTAATTTTCATACAAACCTACATTATTTTATTAATATTCTGTGTATTTATTTTGATACGAAATTACATTATTCTATTTGGGTTTTGTATATATTTTTTTATACATATTTACATTATTTAATGTGTATTTTGTATATATATTTTCTACAAATTTACGTTATTTTAAGTGTATTTCTTTATATATTTTCATTCAAATTTACATTATTTTATGTGTATTTTGTATATGTATTTCAATACAAATTTACCTAATTTTATGTGTATTTTGTATATTTCTTTTCATACAAATTTAAATTATTTTTGTGAATTTTTGTATATAAATTTATACAAATTTAGGTTATTTTATGTACGCATTTACATTATTTAATGTGTGTTTTGTATATATATTTTTACGCAAATTTACTTTATTTTTTGTGCATTTTTGTACATATATTTTTATTAGAAATTTGCTTTATTTTATGTGTATTTGTATATGTTTTCTCATACAAATTTACATTATTTTATTGCTTTTTTTTTTTTTGATACGAATTACATGATTATGTGTATTTTGTACATATTTTTTATACGTATTTACATTACTCAATGTGTATTTTGTTTATATTTTTTTAAACAAATTTTATACAAATACACATTCTTTTATTGGGATTTTGTTTATTTATTTTGATACGAATTTACATTATTTTATGTGTATTTTGTATACATTTTTTTATACGTATTTACTTAATTTTATGTGTATTTTGTATATATTTTTATAGAAATATACATTATTTTATGTGTATTCGCAGATATATTTTGAATCAAGTTTATATTGTATTATATGTATTTTGCATATCTATTTCAATACAAATTTACCTTATTATATGTGCATTTTGTATATTTATTGTAATACAAATTTAAATATTTTATGTGTATTTTGGTATATATATTTTTATAAAAAATACGTTATTTTATGGGTATTTTGCATCTTTATTTTCATACAAATTTACATTATTTTATTAATATTCTGTGTATTTATTTTGATACGATTTTACATTATTCTACTTGTGTTTTGTATATATTTTTTTATACATATTTACATTATTTAATGAGTATTTTGTATATATATTTCATAGAAATTTACGTTATTTTAAGTGTATTTGTTTATATATTTTCATTGAAATTTACATTATTTTATGTGTATATGTACTTCATTACATATTTACCTAATTTTAAGTGTATATTTATTTTCATACAAATTTAAACTATTTTTTGTGTATGTTTGTATAGAGTTCTATACAAATTTACAATATTTTATGTGTATTTTGTATATCTATTTTCATACAAATACACATTCTTTTATTGATATTTTGTTTATTTATTTTGACACGAATTTACATTATTTAGTATATATATATATATATATATATATATATATATATATATAGATATATATATATATATATATATATATATATATATATATATATATATATATATATATATATATAAATACATATATATATATATATATATATATATATATATATATATATATATATATATATATATATGTTTTTATATATATATATTTTTAAAAATATATTTATGTGTATTTTGCACATTCTTTCAATACAAATTTACCTTACTGTATGTGCATTTTGTATAATAGTTTTAATACAAAATTTAATTATTCTATGTGTAATTTTGTATATGCTTTATTTTAGGGGTATTTTGCATCTTTATTTTCATACAAATTTACATAATTTTATTGATATTCTGTGTATTTATTTTGATACGATTTTACATTATTCTATGTATATTTTTTATATATATTTTATACAAATTTACGCTATTTTATATGAATTTGTTTTCATTTCATACAAATTTACATAATTTTACGTGTATTTTGTACATGTATTTAATTACAAATTTAACTAATTATATGTGTATTTTGTATATCTATTTTCATACAAATTGAAATTAATTTTGTGTATTTTTGTATATATTTTTATACAAATTTTATTGATATTCTGTTTATTTATTTTGATACGATTTTACATTATTCTATGTGTATTTTGTATGTATACATTTATACATATTTCCATTATTTAATGTATATTTTGTATATATATTTTATGGAAATTTACGTTATTTTATGTGTATTTGCTTATATATTTTCATACAAATTTACATTATTTTATGTGTATTTTGTATATGTATTTCAATACAAATTTGTTTAATTTTATGTGTATTTTGCATATCTTTTTTCCAACAAACTTAAATTATTTTTGTGTATTTTTGTATATATTTCTATACAAATTTTACTTATTTTATTTGTATTTTGTATATATATTTTCCTACAAATATACATTCTTTCAGTGGAATTTTATTTATTTATTTTGATACGAATATACATTATTTTATGTGTATTTTGTATATATATTTTTCTACGTACTACATTATTTTATGTGTATTTTGTATATATATTTTCAAAAAAGTTGACGTTATTTAATTGTGTGTATTTGTTTGTATTTTGATGCAAATTTACATTATTTTATGTATATTTTGCATATCTATTTCAATACAAATTACCTTATTTTGTGTGTATTTTCTATATTTATTTTAATACAAATTAATTATTTTATGTGTATTTTTGAATATATATTTATTTAAATTAGTTATTTTATGGGTATTTTGCATCTTTATTTTTTTTTAAATTTACAATACGAACATATTTTTTACACGTATTTACATTATTTAATATGTATTTTGTTTATATTTTTTATAAAAATTTACGTTATTATCTGTGTATTTGAATAAATATTTTGATACAAATTTACATTATTTTATGTATTTTGTATATTTATTTCAATTCAAATTTAGCTTATTTTATATGTCTTTTGTATATCTATTTTCAAACAAATTTAATTAGTCTTCTTTATTTTTCTATATAGTTTTATACAATATTACGTTATTTTATGTGTATTTTGCATATTTATGTTTATACAAATACACATTCTTTTATTGGTATTTTTTTTTATACGAACTTACATTATTTTATATGTATATTGTATACATTTTCTTATCCGCATTTTATGTGTATTTTGTATACAAAATACACATAAAATAATGTAAATTCTTATCAAAATTAATAAACAAAATACTAAAAAAAGAATGTGTATTTAT
The DNA here is from genome assembly GCF_024679095.1 of Eriocheir sinensis. Classification (NCBI taxonomy): domain Eukaryota; kingdom Metazoa; phylum Arthropoda; class Malacostraca; order Decapoda; family Varunidae; genus Eriocheir; species Eriocheir sinensis. Next base: position 11,304,701 of record NC_066570.1, read on the forward strand.
ATAAATATAAATATACAAAATACACATAAAATATCGTAAATTTATATAAAACTATATAAAAAAAATCCACAAAAGTAATTAAATTTGTATGAAAATAGATATACAAAAAACACATAAAATAAGCTAAATTTGAATTGAAATATATATACAACATACATAAAATAATGTAAATCTGTATCAAAATATTTATACAAATACTCTTATAATAACGTAAATTTGTATAGAAATATATAAACAAAATACACATTAAATAATGTAAATACGTATAAAAAATATGTACAAAATATACAAATAATCATATAATTCGTATCAAAATAAATAAACAAAATGCACATAAAATAAAATAAATTTGCATAAAAATAAATATACAAAACACACATTAAAGAATGTAAATGCGTATAAAATTAAGTATACAAAATACCAATGAAATAATCTAAATTCGTATCAAATTAAATTAACAAAATGCCAGTAAAATATTGTAATTTTGGATGAAAATATATATAGAAAATACACATAAAATAACGTAAATACAAATACAAATATACACATAAAATAATTTAAAATTGAATAAAATAAATAAAAAATAAACATAAAATAAGGTAAATTTGTAATGAAATATATGTAAAAATGCACATAAAATAATGTATATTTGTATGAAAATATACATAGAAATGCACATGATATAACGTGAATTTGAATAAAACTTGGAACAAATTATATAAGAATACACACAATAAAATAAGGTAAATTTCTATGAAAATATATATAAAAAGTACACATAAAATAATGTAAATACGTAGAAAAATATATATACAAAATACACATAAAATAATGTAAATCCGTATCAAAATAAATAAACAAAATTCCAGTAAAAGAATGTATATTTGCATTAAAATATATATACAAAACACAAATAAAATAACTAAAATTTGTATAAAAATATATACAAAAACACACACAAATAACTTAAATTTCTTTGAAAATAGATATGCAAAATACAAATAAAATTAGGCACATTTGTATTGAAATACATATACAACACTATATAAAAATATATAAACAAATACACTAAAATAACGTAAATTTGGATAAAATATATATACAAAATATACATTAAATAATTTAAATATGTATGAAAATTTATTTACAAAATACACATAGAATAATGTAAAATCGTATCAAAATAAATAAACAGGATATCAATAAAATAATGTAAATTTGTTTGAGAATAAAGATGCAAAATACCCATATAATAACGCATATATGTATAAAAATATATATACAAAAATACATAAGAATTAATTAAATTTGTATTAAAATAAATATACAAAATGCTCATATAATAACGTAAATTTGTATTGAAATAGATATGAAAAATACACATCAATAATGTAAATTTGAATCAAAATATATATACGAATACTAAAAAAAAAAGAGTAAATTTCTATGAAAATATACCTACAAAAAACATATAAAATGATGTAAATAAGTATAAAAATATATATATCAAATATACCTCAAATAATGTAAATTCGTATCAAAATATATATAAAAAAATCCGATAAAAGAACGTATATTTTTAGGAAAACAAATATACAAAATACAAATAAAATTACGAAAATTTACATAAAAATATAAACAAAAATACACATAAATAATTTCAATTTGTATGAAAATAATATACAAAATACATATATAATTAGTTAAAACTGTATTTAAATACATGTACAAAATACACATAAAGTAATGTAAATTTGTATGAAATGAAAACAAATGCACATAAAGTAACTTATATTTGTATAAAATATATATACAAAATACACATAGAATAATGTAAAATCGAATTAAAATTAATATACAGAGTATCAAAAAAATAATGTAAATTAGTATGAAAATATAGATGCAAAATACCCATAAAATAAAGCATATTTTAAAAAAAATACATATTAAAAATACACATAGAATAATTAAATAACATACAAAATGCACATACAATAAGGTAAATTTATATTGAAAAAATATACAAAATACACATAAAACAGTGTAAATTTGTTTCAAAATATATACACGAATACACATAAAATAACGTAGATTTATATAGAAATATATATTCAAAATACACATGAAATGATGTAAATACGTATAAAAATATATATACAAAATACACATTAAATAATGTAAATTCGCGTCAAAATAAATAAACAAAATATCAATAATAGAAAGTGAATTTATATGAAAATAGATGTACAAAATACACATAAAATAAATTTGTATAAAACTATATACAAATATACAAAAAAAAAAGTTTAAATTTGTATGAAAAAAAATATACAAAATACTATATACAAATATACAAAAAAATTGTTTAAATTTGTATGAAAATAAATATACAAAATACACATAAAATCAGGTAAATTTGTATTGAAATGCATATACAAAATACACTTAAAATAATGTAGATTTGAATGAAAATATATAAACAAATACACATAAAATAACGTAAGTTTGTATAAAATATATGTAGAAAATACACATTAAATAATGTATATATGTATAAAAAATATATACAAAACACAAATAGAATAATGTAAAATCGTGTCAAAATATATAAACAGAATATTAATAAAATAATGTGAATATGTGTGAAAATTAAGATGCAAAATACACATAATTTTTTTTTATAAAAATATATACCAAAATACACATAAAATATTTGAATTTGTATTAAAATAAATATACAAAATGCACATACAATAAGGTAAATTTGTATTGAAATATATATGCAAAAAACATATAAAACAATGTAAATTTGTTTCAAAATATATATACGAATACACATAAAATAATGTAATTTTAGAGGAAAATATATTTAGAAAATACACATAAAATAACCTTAATACAAATACAAATATTCACATAAAATAATTTATAATTGAATGAAATAAATATACAAAATAGACATAAAATAATGTAAATTTGTAATGAAATATATGTAGAAAATACACATAAAATAATGTAAATTTGAATGCAAATATATATACAAATACACATAAAATAACATGAATTTGCGTAAAATTTGTATCAAATTATATTCGAATACACACAATAAAAAAACGTAAATTTTTATAAAAATATATATACAAAATACACATAAAATAATGTAAATACGTAGAAAAATATATATATACAAAATACACATAAAATAATGTAAATTCGTATCAAAATAAATAAACAAAATTATAATAAAAGAATGTTTATGTGTCGGAAAATATATATAGAAAATACAAATAAAATAACTAAAATTTGTATAAAATTAAATACAAAAATACACAAAAATAATTTAAATTTGTTTGAAAATAGATATGCAAAATACACATAAAGTTACGCAAATTTATATTGAAATACATATAAAAAATACACATAAAACAATGTAAATTTGTATGAAAATATATAAAGAAATACACATAAAATAACGTAAATTTGATAAAATATATATACAAAATAAACATTAAATAATGTAAATATGTATAAAAAAGATATATACAAAATACACATAGAATAATGTTAAATCGTATCAAAATAAATAAACAGAATATAAAAAAAATAATGTAAATTTGTATGAAAATAAAGATGCAAAATACCCATATAATAACGCATATTTGCATAAAAATATATATACAAACATACACATAAAATAATTTTATTTGTATTAAAATAAATATACAAAATGCACATACAATAAAGTAAATTTGTATTGAAATAGATATGCTATATATATATATATATATATATATATATATATATATATATATATATATATATATATATATATATATATATATATATATATATATATATATATATATATATATATATATATATATATATATATATATATATATATATATATATATATATATATATGTATATATATATATATATATATATATATATATATATATATATATATATATATATATTTCTATGAAAATATACATACAAAATAAATATAAAATGATGTAAATATGTATAAAAATTTATATATACCAAATACACCTAAAAATGTAAATTCGTAGCAAAATAAATAAACAAAACTCCGATAAAAGAAAGTATATTTGAAGAAAAATAAATATACAAAATACATATAAAATAACGAGAATTTGTATAAAAATATATACAAAAACAAAAAACTAAAATAATTTCAAAATACACATATAATTAGTTAGATTTGCATTTAAATACATGTACAAAATACACATAAAATAATGTAAATTTGTATGGAATGAAAACAAATACACATAAAATAACGTACATTTTTATAAAATATATACACAAAATAAACTTAGAATAATGTAAAATCATATCAAAATAAATACGCAGAATATCAATAAAATAACGTAAATTTTTATGATAATAAAAAGGCAAAATACCCATAAAATAAAGCATTTTTTTATTTTTAAATTAATATACAAAATGCATATACAATAAGGTAAATTTGTATTAAAAAAATATGCAAAATACACATAAAACAGTGTAAATTTGTTTCAAAATATAAATACGAATACACATAAAATAACGTAGATATCTAAAGAAATATATATACAAAATATACATTAAATTATGTAAATACGTTTAAAAATATATATACAAAATACACATTAAATAATGTAAACTCGCGTCAAAATAAATAAACAAAATATCAATAAAAGAATGTATATTTGTCTGAAAATATATATACAAAATATACATAAAATAACCTAAATTTGTATAAAACTATATACAACAATACACAAAATAATTTAAGCTTGTATGAAAATATATATACAAACTACACATAAAATTAGGAAAATTTGTATTGAAATACATATAAAAAATACACATAAAATTATAATTAAATTTGAATAAAAATATATAAACAAATACACTTAAAATAAAGTAAATTTGTATAAGATATATATTCAAAATACACATTAAATAATTTAAATATGTATAAAAAATATATTTACAAAACACAAATAGGATAATGTAAAATCGTATCAAAATAAATACAAAGAATATTAATAAAATAATGTAAATCTGTATGAATATTAAGATGCAAAATACCCATAAAATAACGCATTTCTTATAAAAATATATATACCAAAATACACATAAAATATTTGAATTTGTATTAAAATAAATATACAAAATGCACATACAATAAGGTCAATTTGTATGGAAATACATATAAAACAATGTAAATTAGTTTCAAAATATATATACGAATACACATAAATATATATATATATATATATATATATATATATATATATATATATATATATATATATATATATATATATATATATATATATATATATATATATATATATATATATATATATATATATATATATATATATATATATATATATATATATATATGAAACACCTAAAATGAAGTAAATACGTATAGAAAATGTATACAAAATATACATGAAATAATGTAAATACGTATCAAAATAAATAAACAAAATACCAATAAAAGAATGTGTATTTGTATGAATATTAATATACAAAATACTCATAAAATAACGTAAATTTGTATAAACTATATACAAAAATACACAAAAGTAGTTAAATTTGTATGAATATAGATATACAAAATACACATAAAATAAGCTAAATTTGAATTTGAAAATAAATATACAAAATACATAAAATAATGAAAATTTGTATCAAAATTTTTATATAAATAAACATATAATAACGTAAATTTGTATAAAAAATATATGAACAAAATACACATTAAATAATGTAAACACGTATAAAAAATATGTACAAAATACACATATAGTCTTGTAATTCGTATCAAAATAATTAAACAAAATACCAATAAAATAATGTAAATTTGTAAGAGAAAACATACAAAATACACATAAAATAACGCAAATTTCTATAAAAATGTATGTACAAAAATGCACATAAAATAAAGTAAATTTGCATAAAAACATATATACAAAACGCACATTAAATAAAGTAAATGCGTATAAAAATATATATACAAAATACGTATTAAATAATTTAAATTCTTATCGAATCATATTAAAAAAATACCAATAAAATAATGTAATTTTTGGATGAAAATGTATATAGAAAATACACATAAAATAACCTAAATACAAATATACACATAAAATAATTTAATATTAAATGATATAAATATGCTAAATAGACATAAAATAAGGTATATTTCTAATTAAATAAATGTACAAAATACACATAACATAATGTCAATTTATATGAAAATATATATTCAAATACACATAAAATACCATGATTTTGTATAAAAATATATATTCAAAATAAATATTAAATAATGTAAATGCGTATAAAAATATATATACAAAGTACATATAAAATAACGTAAATTTGTATCAAATTAAATCAACAAAATACCAATAAAATAATATATATTTGAATGAAAATAAATTTACAAAACACACACAACATAACAAAAATTTGCATTAAAATATATACAAAAATACATAAAAATAATTTTAATTTGTATGAAAATAGATATACAAAATATACATAAAACTATGTAAATTTCTTTTGAAATATATATACAAAATACCCATAAAATATTGTAAATTTGTGTCAAAATATATAAACAAATACACATAAAATATATACAAAATACACATCGAATAATGTCGAATCGTATCAAAATGAATAAGCAGAATATCAATAAAATAATGTAAATTCGTATGAAAATAAAGATGCAATATACCCATAAAATAAAGCATATTTTTATAAAATTATATATTCAAAAATACACATAGAATAATTAAATTTGTATTAAAATTAATATACAAAATGCATATACAACAAGGAAAATTTGTATTGAAAAAATATTAAAAATACACATAAAAGTGTAAATTTGTTTCAAAATCTATATACGAATACACATAAAATAACAAAGATTTCTTTAGAAATATATATACAAAATACCAATGAAATGATGTATATACGTATGAAAATATATATACAAAAAAAGCATTAAATAATGTAAACTCGCGTCAAAATAAATAAACAAAATATCAAAAAAAGAATGTGTATTTCTATGAAAATAGATTTACAAAATACACATAAAAAAAACTAAATTTGTATAAAATTATATACAAAAAATACACAAAAATAAAGTAAATTTGTGTGAAAATAAATATACAAAATACACATAAAATTATGTAAATTTGTATTGAAATACATATACAAAATACACATAAAATGATGTAAATTTGAATAAAAATATATAAAACATACACTTAAAATAAAGTAAATTTGTATCAAATATATATACAAAATACACATTAAATAATGTAGATATGAATAAAAAATATATACAAAACACAAATAGAATAATGTAAATTCGTATCAAAATAAATACACAGAATTTTAGAAAAATAATGTAAGTTTGTATGAAAATTAAGAAGCAAAATACCCATAAAATAAAGCTTTTTCTTTAAATATAAATATGAAAACACACAAAATATTTGAATTTGTATTAAAATAAATATACAAAATGCACATACAATAAGGTAAATTTGTATTGAAATGGATATGCAAATACATATAAAACAATGTAAATTTGTTTCAAAATATATATAGGAATACACATAAAATAACGTAGATTTCTATAAAAATATATATACAAAATACACCTAAAATTAAGTAAATACGTATAAAAAAATGTATACAAAATACACATAAAATAATGTAAACTCGTATCAAGATAAATAAACAAAATACTAATAAAAGAATGTGTGTTTGTATAAATATAAATATACAAAATACACATAAAATAACGTAAATTTATATAAAACTATATATAAAAATACACAGAAGTAATTAAATTTGTATGAAAATATATTTACAAAATACACATAAAATAAGCTATATTTGAATTGAAATATATATAAAAAAACATAAAATAATCTGAATTTCTCTCAAAATACTTATACAAATACACATATGATAACGTAAATTTGTATAAAAATATATAAACAAAATTCACATTAAATAATGTAAATACGTATAAAAAAAAATGTACAAAATACACAAATAATCATGTAGTTCGTATCAAAATAAATAAACAAAATACCAATAAAATAATGTAAATTTGTATGAGAAAAATATACAAAATACACATAAATAACGCAAATTTCAATAAAAATATATGTACATATGTGCACATAAAATAAAGAAAATTTGCATAAAAATATATATACAAAACTCACATGAAATAATGTAAATCCGTATAAAAATATGTATACAAAATACGAATGAAATAATCTAAATTCGTATCGTGTTAACTTAACAAAATAACAATAAAATAATGTAATTTTGGATGAAAAAATATATAGAAAATACACATAAAATAACCTAAATACAAATACAAATATACACATAAAATAATTTGAAATTGAATGAAACAAATATACAAAATAAACATAAAATAACGTAAATTTGTAATAAAATATTTGTAAAAATACACAGAAAAAAATTTAAATTTGTATGAAAATATATATACAAATACACATAAAATAACATGAATTTGTTTAAAATTTGTATCAAAAAATATACGAATACACACAATAAAATAACGTAAATTTTTATGAAAATATATATACAAAATTAAAAAAAAAATTTAAATACTTAGAAAAATATTTATACAAAATACTCATAAAACAATGTAAACTCGTATCAAAATAAATAAACAAAATTCCAATAAAAGAATCTATATTTGTAGGAAAATATAAATACAAAATACAAATAAAATAACTAAAATTTGTATAAAAATAAATACAAAAATACACAAAAATCATTTAAATTTCTTTGAAAATAGATATGCAAAATACACATAAAGTTAGGCAAATTTGTATTGAAATACATATACAAAACACACATAAAATAATGTAAATTTGTTTGAAAATATATAAACAAATACATATAAAATAACGTAAATTTGGATAAAATTTATATATAAAATATACATTAAATAATTTGAATATGTATAAAAATATATATACAAAATACTCATAAAATAATGTTAAATCGTAGGAAAATAAATGAACAGAATATCAATAAAATAATGTAAATTTGTATGAAAATAAAGATGCAAAATACCCATATAATAACGCATATTTTTTTAAAAAACAAAAAAATATATATCTATATATATATATATATATATATATATATATATATATATATATATATATATATATATATATATATATATATATATATATATATATATATATATATATATATATATATATATACAAAAATACATATAAAATTATTAAATGCACATACAATAAAGTAAATTTGTATTGAAATAGATATGCAAAATACACATCAATAATGTAAATTTGTATCAAAATATATATACGAATACTCATAAAATAGAGTAAATTTCTATAAAAATATACATACAAAATACATATAAAATGATGTAAATAAGTATGAAAATATATGTACCAAATATACCTCAAATAATGTAAATTCGTATCAAAATAAATAAACAAAATTCCGATAAAAGAACGTATATTTGTAGGAAAATAAATATACGAAGTACACATAAAGAAACTAAAATTTATATAAAAATATATACAAAAATACACAAAAAATAATTTCAATTTGTATGAAAATAGATATACAAAATACACATATTATTAGTTAAATTTGTATTTAAATGCATATACAAAACACATATAAAATAATGTAAATTTGTATGAAATGAAAACAAATACACATAAAGTATATATATATATATAGATATATATATATATATATATATATATATATATATATATATATATATATATATATATATATATATATATATATATATATATATATATATATATATATATATATATATATATATATATATATATATATATATATATATATATATATATATATATATATATATATATATATATATATATACCAAATACAAATAGAATAATGTAAAATCGAATCAAAATAAATACACAGAATATCCATAAAATAATGTAAATTTGTATGAAAATAAAGATGCAAAATACCCATAAAATAAAGCATATTTTAATAAAAATACATATACAAAAATAGACATAGAATAAGTAAAATTGTATTAAAATTAATATACAAAATGCACATACAATAAGGTAAATTTGTATTGTAATAATATGGAAAATACACATAAAACAGCGTAAATTTGTCTCAAAATATAAACAGGAATACACATAAAATAACAAAGATTTATATAGAAATATATATACAAAATAGACATGAAATGATGTAAATACGTATAAAAATATATATACAAAATATACATTACATAATGTAAATTCGCGTCAAAATAAATAAACAAAATATCAAAAAAAAGAATGTGTATTTGTATGAAAATAGAAATACAAAATACACATGAAATAACCTAAATTTGTATAAAACTATATACAAAATTACATAAAAAAAATTAAAATTTGTATGAAAAAAAAAATGCAAAATACACATAAAAATAGGTAAATTTGTATTTAAATACATATAGAAAATACACTTAAAATAATGTAAATTTGAATGAAAATATATAAACAAATAAACTTAAAAAAATTTAAATTTGTATAAAATAGATATACAAAATACACATTAAATAATGTAAATAAATATAAAAAATATATACAAAAGACAAATAGAATAATGTAAAATCGTATGAAAATAAATACACAGAATGTTAATAAAATAATGTAAATTTGTATGAAAATTATGATGCAAAATCCCCATAAAATAACGCCTTTTTTTATAAAAACATATATACCAAAATACACATAAAATAATTGAATTTGTACTAAAATAAATATACAAAATGCACATACAATAAGGTAAATCTGTTTTGAAATAGATAAGCAAAATACATATAAACAATGTAAATTTGTTTCAAAATATATATACGAATACACATAAAATAAGGTAGATTTCTATAAAAATATATATACAAAATACACATAAAATTAAGTAAATACGTATAAGAAAATGAATACAAAATACACATAAAATAATGCAAATTCGTATAAAAAAAAAGTAAACAAAATACCAATAAAAGAATGTGTATTTGTATAAATGTAAATATACAAAATATACATTAAATATCATAAATTTGTATTAAACTATACACAAAAATACACAAAAGTAATTAAATTTGTATGAAAATAGATATACTAAATACACATAAAATAAGCTAAATTTGAATTGAAATATATATACAAAGTACTTAAAATAATGTAAATTTGTATCAAAATATTTATAAAAATGCACATATAATAAAGTAAATTTGTATAAAAATATATAAACAAAATACTCATTAAATAATGTAAATACGTATAAAAAATTTGTACAAAATACACATATAATAATGTAATTCGTATCAAAATAAATAAACAAAATACCAATAAAATAATGTAAATTCGAATGTGAAAACATATACAAAATACACATAAAATAACCCAAATTTCTAAAATAATATATGTACAAAAATGCACATAAAATAAAGTAAATTTGCATAAAAATATAAATACAAAACACACATTAAATAATGTACATGCGATTAAAAAAATGTATACAAAATACCTATGAAATAATCTAAATTCGTATCGAATTAAATTAACAAAATACTAATAAAATAATGGATTTTTGGCTGAAAATATATTTAGAAAATACACAAAAAATAACCTAAATACAAATACAAATATACACATAAAATAAAATAAAAATTGAATGAAATAAATATACAAAATAAACATAAAATAAGGTAAATTTGTAATGAAATATATGTACAAAATACACATAAAATAATATAAATTTGTATGAAAATATATATACAAATACACATAATAACGCATATTTGTTTAAATATATATATATATATATATATATATATATATATATATATATATATATATATATATATATATATATATATATATATATATATATATATATATATATATATATATATATATATATACAAAAATACACATAAAATAATTAGTTTTTTATTCAAATAAATATACAAAAGGCACATACAATAAAGAAAACTTGAATTGAAATAGATATGCAAAATACAAATAAATAATGTAAATTTGTATCAAAATATATATACGAATACACATAAAATAAAGTAGATTTATATGAAAATATATATTCAAAATACATATAATATGATGTAAATAAGTATAAAAATATATATATCAAATACACCTTAAATAATGTAAATTCGTATCAAAATAAATAATGATAGTTCCGATAAAAGATTGTATATTTGTAGGAAAATAAATATACAAAATACACATAAAACTACGAAAATTTGTACAAAAATATATACAAAAATACACAAAAATTAATTTCAATTTGTATGAAAATAGATATACAAAAAACACATATAATTAGTTAAATTTGTATTTAAATACATATACAAAATACACAGAAAATAGTGTAAATTTGTATGAAATGAAAACAAATTCACATAAAGTAACGTATATTTGTATAAAATATATATACAAAATCCACATAGAATAATGTAAAATCGAGTTCAAATAAATAAACAGAATATCAATAAAATAATGTAAATTTGTATGAAAATATAGATGCAAAATACTCATAAAATAAAGCATATTTTTATAAAAATACTTATACAAAAATACACATAGAATAATTAGATTTGTATTAAAATTAACATACAAATACAATAAGGTAGATTTGTATTGAAAAAATATGCAAAATACACATAAAACAGGGTATATTTGTTTCAATGTATATATATGAATACACATAAAATAACGTAGATTTCTTTAGAAATATATATAAAAAATACACATAAATTAGGTAAATACGTATAAAAATATGTATACAAAATACACATTAAATAATGTAAACTCGCTTCAAAATAAATAAACAAAATATCAATAAAAGAATGTGTATTTGTATGAAAATAGATATACAAAATACACATAAAATAGCCTAAATTTGTATAAAACTATAAGCAAAAATACACAAAAATAATTTAAACTTGTATGAAAATAAATATACAAAATACACATAAAATTAGGTAAATCTGTATTGAAATACAAATACAAAATAGACATAAAATAATGTCAATTTGAATGAAAATATATAAACAAATACACTTAAAATAACGTAAATTTGTATAAAATATATATACAAAATACACTTTAAATAATGTAAATATGTATAAAAAAATATATATGTATTAAAATAAATATACAAAATGCACATACAATAAGGTAAATTTGTATTGAAATAGATATGCAAAATACATATAAAACAATGTAAATTTGCTTATAAATATATATACGAATATACATAAAATAACGAAAATTTCTATGAAAATATGTATTCAAAAAACACATCAAATGAAGTAAATACCTATAAAAAATGTATTCAAAATACATATTAAATAATGTAATATTTTATCAAAATAAATAGACAAAATACTAATAAAAGAATGTGTATTTAAATGTGTATATAAATATACAAAATACACATAAAATAACGTAAATTTGTATAAAACTATGTACAAAAAAATAATTAAATTTGTATGAAAATAGATATAGAAAATACACATAAAATAAGCTAAAGTTGAATTGAAATATATATACAAAATACATAAAATAATGTAAATTTGAATCAAAATATTTATACAAATACACATACAATAACGTAGATTTGTATAAAAATATATGAACAAAAAAAACATATAATAATGTAAATACGTATAAAAAATATGTACAAAATACACATATAATCATGTAATTCGTATCAAAATAAATAAACAAAGTACCTTTAAAATAATGTAAATTTGTATGAGAAAACATACAAAATACACATAAAATAACGCTAATTACTTTAAAATATATATGTACAAAAATGCACATAAAATAAAGTAAATTTGCATAAAAATATATATACAAAAGACACATAAAATAATGTAAATGCGTATAAAAATATGTATACAAAATACCTATGAAATAATCTAAATTCGTATCGAAATAAAGTAACAAAATAAAAATAAAATAATGTAATTTTGGATGAAAATATTAATAGAAAATACACATAAAATAACCTAAATAGAAATACAAATATCCAAATAAAATAATTTAAAAATGAAAGAAATAAATATAAAAAATAAACATAAAATAAGGTAAATTTGTAATGAAATATATGTAAAAATACTCTTAAAATAATGTAAATTTGTATGCAAATATATATATATATATATATATATATATATATATATATATATATATATATATATATATATATATATATATATATATATATATATATATATATATATATATATATATATATATATATATATATATATATATATATATATATATATATATATATATATATACGCACATAAAATAAAATGAATTTGTATAAAATTTGTATCAAAATATATAAGAATACACAAAATAAAATAACGTCAATTTTTATGAAAATATATATACAAAATACACATAAAATAACGTAAATACGTAGAAAAATATATATCCAAAATACACATAAAATAATGTAAATACGTATCAAAATAAATAAAGAAAAATCCAATAAAACATTGTATATTTTTAGGAAAATATATATACAAAATACAAATAAAATAACTAAAAATTGAATAAAAATATATACATAAATACACAAAAAAAATTTAAATTTGTTTGAAAATAGATATGCAAAATACACATAAAATTAGGCAAATTTCTATTGAAATACATATACAAAATACACATAAAATAATGTAAATTTGTATGAAAATATATAAACAAATACACATATAATATCGTAAATTTGCATGAAATATATATACAAAATATACATTAAATAATATAAATATGTATAAAATATATATACAAAATACACATAGAATAAAGTAAAATCGTATCAAAATAAATAAAGAGAATATCAATAAAATAATGTAAATTTGTATGAAAATAAAGATGAAAAATACCCATATAGTAACGCATATTTGTATAAAAATATATGTACAAAAATACATATACAATATTTAAAATTGTATTAAAATAAATATACAAAATGCACATACAATAAAGAAAATTTATATTGAAATAGATATGCAAAATACACATCAATAATGTAAATTTGTATCAAAATATATATATACGAATACTCATAAAATAGAGTAAATTTCTATGAAAATATACATTCAAAATACATATAAAATGATGTAAATAAGTATAAAAATATATATTCCAAATATTCTTCGAATAATGTAAATTCGTATTAAAATAAATAAACAAAATTCCGATAGAAGAACGTATTTTTGTAGGAAAATAAATATACAAAATACACATAAAATATCAAAAATTTCTATGAAAATATATACAAAAATACAAAAAAAATACTTCGATTTGTATAAAAATAGATATACAAAATACACATATAATTAGTTTAATTTGTATTTAAATACATGTACAAAATACACATAAAATAATGTAAATTTGTATGAAATGAAAACAAATACACATAAAGTAACTACATTTGTATTAAATATATATACAAAATACACATAGAATAATGTAAAATCGTACCAAAATAAATACACAGATTATCAATAAAATAATGTAAACTTTTATGAAAATAAAGATGCAAAATCCCAATAAAATAAAGCATATTTTTATAAAAATACATATACAAAAACACACATAGTTTAATTGATTTTGTATTCAAATTAATATAACAAAAGTCATATAAAATAAGATAAATTTGTATTGAAAAAATATGCAAAATACACATAAAACAGTGTAAATTTGTTTTAAAATATATATTCGAATAGACATAAAATAACGTAGATTTCTATAAAAATATATATACAAAATACACATGAAATGATGTAAATACGTATAAATATATATATACAAAATACACATTTAATAATGTAAATTTGCGTCAAAATAAATAAACAAAATATCAATAAAAGAATGTGTATTTGTGTGAAAATATTTGAATTTGTATTAAAATAAATATACAAAATGCACATACAATAAGGTAAATTTGTATTGAAATAGATATGCAAAATACATATAAAACAATGTAAATTTGTTTCAAAATATATATACGAATACACATAAAATAACGTAGATATCTACAAAAATATATATACAAAATACACATAAAATGAAGTAAATACGTATAAAAAAATGTATACAAAATACACATAAAATAATGTAAATTCGCATCAAAATAAATAAACAAAATACTTATAAAAGAATGTGCATTTGTATAAATATAAATATACAAAATACACCTAAAATAACGTAAATTTGTATGAAACTATATACAAAAATACACACAAGTAATTAAATTTGTATGAAAATAGATATACAAAATACACATAAAATAAGCTAAATTTGAATTGACATATATATACAAAAAACATAAAATAATGTAAATTTGTATCAAACTATTTATACAAATACATATATAATTACGTAAATTTGTATAAAAATATATAAACAAAATAAACATTAAATAATGTAAATACGTATAAAATATATGTACAAAATACACAAATAATCATGTAACTCGTATCAAAATAAATAAACAAAATACCAATCAAATAATGTAAATTTGTATGAGAAAACATATAGAAAATACACATAATATAACGCAAATTTCAATAAAAATATATGAACAAAAATGCACTTAAAATAAATTAAATTTGCATAAAAATATATATACAAAACACACATTAAATAATGTAAATGCGTATAAAAATATGTATAAAAAATACCTATGAAATAATCTAAACTCGTATCGAATTAATTTAACAAAATACCAATAAAATAATGTAATCTTGGATGAAAATATATATAGAAAATACACATATAATAACTTAAATACAAATGCAAATATACACATTAAATAATTTAAAATTGAATGAAATAAATATACAAAATAAACATAAAATAAGGTAAATTTCAAATGAAATATAAGTAAAGTTACACAAAAAATAAGGTAAATATGTATGAAAAAATATATACAAATACACATAAAATAGCATAAATTTGTATGAAATCTGTATCAAAATATATACGAATACACATAATAAAATAAAATATTTTTTTATAAAAATATATATACAAAATACACATAAAAAAATGTAAATACGTAGAAAAATATATATACAAAATACTCATAAAATAATGTAAATTCGCATCAAAATAAATAAACAAAATTCCAATAAAAGAATGTATATTTGTAGAAAAATATATATTCAAAATACAAATAAAATAACTAAAATTTGTATACAATATATTCAAAAATACACAAAAATAATTTAAATTTCTTTGAAAAGAGATATGCAAAATGCACATAAAATTAGGCAAATTTGTATTGAAATACATATATAAAAAACACATAAAATAATGTAAATTTCTTCGAAAATGTATAAACAAATACACATAAAATAACATAAATTTAAATAAAATATATATACAAAATATACATTAAATATTTTAAATATGTATAAAAATATATATACAAAATACTTATAGAATAATGTTAAATCGTATCAAAATAAATAAACAGAATATTAATAAAATAATGTAAATTTTTATGAAAATAAAGATGCAAAATACCCATATAATAACACATATTTGTATAAAAATATATAAACAAAAATACATATAAAATAATTAAACTTGTATTAAAATAGATATACAAAATGCACATACAATAAAGTAAATTTGTATTGAAATAGATATGCATAATGCATATCAATAATGTAAATTTGTATCAAAATATATATACGAATACTCATAAAATAGAGTAAATTTCTATGAAAATATACATACAAAATACATATAAAATGATGTAAATAAGTATAAAAATATATATACCATATATACCTCAAATAAAGTAAACTCGAATCAAAATAAATAAACAAAATTCCGATAAAAGAACGTATATTTGTAGGAAAATAAATATACAACATACACATAAAGTTACGAGAATTTATATAAAAATATATACAAAAATACAATGTAAATTTGTTTCAAAATATATATACGAATACCCATAAAATAACGTAGATTTCTATATATACAAATACATTTTTTTTTTATTAATGTTTTGGCACTTTTGTGTATATATAAAAAAAAAATATATATATATATATATATATATATATATATATATATATATATATATATATATATATATATATATATATATATATATATATATATATATATATATATATATATATATATATATATATATATATATATATATATATATATATATATATATATATATATATATATATATATATATATATATATATATATATATATATATATATATATATATATATATATATATATACATATATAAATAATGTTCGTGTTAAAATAAGTAGACAAAATATCAATAAAAGAATGTGTATTTGTATGAAGATAAATATACAAAATACACATACAATAACCTAAATTTGAATAAAACTATATCCAATAATAAACAAAAATAATCTAAATTTGTATGAGAATAAATATACAAAATACACATAAAATTAGGTAAATTTGTATTGATATACATATACAAAATACACATAAAATAATAATTAAATTTGAATGAAAATACATAAACAAATACACCTAAAATAATATTAATTTGTATAAAATATATAGACAAAATACACATTAAATAATGTAAATATGTAAAAAAAATATATATATACAAAACACAAAAAGAATGATGTAAAATTGTATCAAAATAAATACACAGAATGTTAATAAAATAATGTAAATTTGTATGTAAATTAAGATGCAAAATACCCATGAAAGAACGCATTTTTTTAAAAATACATTTGCCAAAATACATATAAAATATTTCAATTTGTATTAAAATAAATATACAAAATACCAATAAAAGAATGTGTATTTGTATAAATATAAATATACAAAATACACCTAAAATAACGTAAATTTGTATGAAACTATATACAAAAATACACAGAAGTAATTAAATTTCTATGAAAATAAAAAATACAAAATACACAGGAAATAAGCTAAATTTGAATTGAAATATATATACAAAATACATAAAATAATGTAGATTTGTTTCAAAATATTTATACAAATACACATATCATAACGTAAATTTTTTTAAAAATATATAAACAAAATACTCATTAAATAATGTAAATACGTATAAAAAAATATGTACAAAATACACACATAATCTTCTAATTCGTATCAAAATAAATATACAAAATACCAATAAAATAATGAAAATTTGTATGAAAATAAAGATGCAAAATACCCATATAATAACGCATATTTGTTTAAAAATATATATACAAAAATACACATAAAATAATTAAATTTATATTTAAATAAATATACAAAAGGCACAAACAATAAAGAAAATTTGTATTGAAATAGATATGCAAAATACACATAAATAATGTAAATTTGTATGAAAATATATATACGAAAACAAATAAAATAGAGTAAATTTCTATGAAAATATATATTCAAAATACATATAAAAAGATGTAAATAAGTTTAAAAATATATATATCAATAAACCTAAAATAATGTAAATTCTCATGAAAATAGATTAACAAAATTCCAATAAAAGAATGTATATTTGTAGGAAAATAAATATACAAAATACACATAAAATTACGAAAATTTGTATAAAAATATATACAAAAATACACAAAATTAGTTTCAATTTATATGAAAATAGATATACAAAATACACATATAATTAGTTAAATTTGTATTTAAATACATGTACAAAATACACATAAAATAAAGTAAATTTGTATGAAATGAAAACAAATTCACATAAAATAACGAACATTTGTATAAAATATATATACAAAATATACATAGAATAATGTAAAATCGTATCAAAATAAATACACAGAATATCAATAAAATAATGTAAATTTGTATGAAAATAAAGATGCAAAATATCCATAAAATAAAGCATATTTTTATAAAAATACATATACAAAAGTACACATTGAATAATTAAATTTGTATTAATATTTAATATACAAAATGCACATACAATAAGGTAAGTTTGTATTGAAAGAATATGCAAAATGCACATAAAACAATGTAAATTTGTTTCAAAATATATATACGAATACACATAATATAACGTAAATTTCTATAGAAATATATATACAAAATACACATGAAATGATGTAATTACGTATAAAAATATATATACACAATACACATTAAATAATGTAAATTCGTGTCAAAATTAATAAAAAAATATCAATAAAAGAATGTGTATTTGTATAAATATAAATATACAAAATACACATAAAATAACGTAAATTTGAATGAAAATATATAAACAAATACACTTAAAATAACGTAAATTTGTATGAAATATATATACAAAATACATATTAAATAATGTAAATATGTATAGAAAAATATATACAAAGCACAAATAGAATAATGTAAAATCGTATCAAAATAAATACACAGAATGTTAATAAAATAATGTAAATTTGTATGAGAATAAAGATGCAAAATACCCATAAAATAACGCATTTTTTATGAAAAATATATATACCAAAATACAAATAAAATATTCAAATTTGTATTACAATAAATATACAAAATGCACATACAATAATGTAAATTTGTATTGAAATAGATATGTAAAATACATATAAAACAATGTAAATTTATTTCAAAATATATATACGAATACACATAAAATAACGTAGATTTCTATAAAAATATATATACAAAATACACATAAAATGAAGTAAATCCGTATAAGAAATTGTATACAGAATACACATAAAATAATGTAAATTCGTAACAAAATAAATAAACAAAATACCAATAAAATAAGGTGTATTTGTATAAATATAAATATACAAAATACACATAAAATAACGTAAAATTGTATAAACTAAATACAAAAAAAAACAAAAATAATTAAATTTGTATGAAAATATATATACAAAAGACACATAAAATAAGCTAAATTTGATTTGAAATAAATATACAAAATACATAAAATAATGTAAATTTGTATCAAAATATTTATTCAAATACACATATAATAACGTAAATTTGTATAAAAATATATAAACAAAATACTCATTAAATAATGTAAATACGTATAAAAAATATGTACGTAATGTAAAAATTTATAAAAATAAAGATGCAAAATACCCATAAAATAACTCATATTTATAAAAAAATATATTCAAAAATCCAAATAAAATAATTAAATTTGTATTAAAATAAATATACAAAACACACATACAATAACGTTAATTTGTATTGAAATAGATATGCAAAATACACATAAAATAATGTAAATTTGTATCAAAATATATACGAATACACACAATAAAATAACGTGAATTTTTATGAAAATATATATACAAAATACATATAAAATAATGTAAATACGTAGAAAAATATATATATACAAAATACATATACAATAATTTAAATTCGTATCGAAATAAATAAACAAAATTCCACTAAAAGAATGTATATATGTAGGAAAATATATATACAAAATACAAATAAAATAACTAAAATTTGAATAAAAATATATACAAAAATACACAAAAATAATGTAAATTTGTTTGAAAATAGATATGTAAAATACACATAAAATTAGGCAAATTTGTTTTGAAATACATAAACAAAATACACATAAATTATGTAAATTTGTATGAAAATATAAAAACAAATACACATAAAATAACGTAAATTTCCATAAAATATATATGCAAAATATACATTAAATAATGTAAATATGTATAAAAATATATATACAAAATACAAATAGAATAATGTAAAATCGTATCATAATAAATAAACAAAATATCAATAAAATAATGTAAATTTGTATGAAAATAAAGATGCAAAATACCCATATATATTTGTTTTAAGATATATATACAAAAATACACATAGAATAATTATTTTTTTATTAAAATTAATATACAAAAGGCATATACAATAAAGAAAATTTGTATTGAAATAGATATGCAAAATACACATAAATAATGTAAATTTGTATCAAAATATATATACGAATACACATAAAATAGAGTAAATTTCTATGAAAATATATATTCAAAATACATATAAAATGATGTAAATCAGTATAAAAATATATATATCAAATACACCTAAAAAAAATGTAAATTCGTATCAAAATAAATAAACAAAATTCCGATAAAAGAATGTATATTTGTAGGAAAATAAATATACAAAATACACAAAATTACGAAAATTTGTATAAAAATATATACAAAAATACACAAAATTTATTTCAATTTGTATGAAAATAGATACACAAAATACACATATAATTAGTTAAATTTGTATTTAAATACATGAACAAAATACACATAAAATAATGTAAATTTATATGAAATGAATACAAATTCACATAAAAAGACGTACATTTGTATAAAATATATACACAAAATATACATAGAATAATGTAAAATCGTATCAAAATAAATACACAGAATATCAATAAAATAATGTAAATTTGTACGAAAATAAAAAAGCAAAATACCCATAAAATTAAGCATATTTTTATAAAAAATACATATACAAAAATACACATTGAATAATTAAATTTGTATTAAAATTAATATACAAAATGCAAATACAATTAGGTAAATTTCTATTGAAAGAATATGCAAAATACACATAAAACAATGAAAATTTGATTCAAAATATATATACGAATGCACATAAAATAACGTAGATTTCTATAGAAATATACGTATATACAAAATACACATGAAATGATGTAAAAACGTATAAAATATATATATATATATATATATATATATATATATATATATATATATATATATATATATATATATATATATATATATATATATATATATATATATATATATATATATATATATATATATATATATATATATATACAATACACATTAATTAATGTAAATTCGTGTCAAAATAAATAAACTAAATATCTATAAAATAATGTGTATTTGCATGAAAATAGATGTACAAAATACACATACAATAAGGTAAATTTGTATTGAAATAGATATGCAAGATACATATAAGACAATGTAAATTTGTTTCAATATATATGTACGAATACACATAAATAACGTAGATTTCTATAAAAATACAAATACAAAATACACATAAAATTAAATAAATACGTATAAAAAAATGTATACAAAATACACATAAAATAATATAAATTCGTATAAATATAAATAAAATAAATACCAATAAAAGAATGTGTATTTGTATGAATATAAATATACAAAATGCACATCAAATAACGTAACTATATACAAAAATACACAAAAGCATTTAAATTTGTATGAAAATAGATATAAAAATACACACAAAATAAGCTAAATTTGAATTAAAAAAAAATATATATTTATATATATATATATATATATATATATATATATATATATATATATATATATATATATATATATATATATATATATATATATATATACAAAATACATAAAATAAAGTAAATTTGTATCAAAATATTTTTACAAATACACATATAATAACGTAAATTTGTATAAAAATATATAAACAAAATACACATTAAATAATGTAAATACGTAAAAAATATGAACAAAATACACATATAATCATGTAATTCGTATCAAAATAAATAAACAAAATACCAATAAAATAATGTATATTTGTCTGAGAAAACATATACAAAATACTCATAAAATAACGCAAATTTCTCTAAAAATATATGTACAAAAATGCACATAAAATAAATTTGCATACAAAAATATATATAAAAAACACACATTAGAAAATGTAAATGAGTATAAAAATATGTATACAAAATGCCATTTGAAATAATCTAAATTCGTATCGAGTTAAATTAAGAAAATACAAATAAAATAATATAGTTTTGGAAGAAAATATACATAGAAAATACACATAAAATAACCTAAATACAAATGAAAATATACACATAAAATAATTTAAAATTGAATGGAATAAATATACAAAATAAACATAAAATAAGGTAAATTTGTAATTAAATATATGTAAAAATAGACATAAAATAATATAAATTTGTATGAAAATATATATTCAAAAGAATGTATTGGAAAATATATATACAAAAAAAAAATAAAAAAAATTTGTATAAAAATATATATAAAAATACACAAAAAATAGTTTAAACTTGTTTGAAAAAAGATATGCAAAATACACATAAAATTTGGCAAATTTGTAATGAAATACATATACAAAATACACATAAAAGAATGAAAATTTGTATGAAAATATATAAACAAATACACATAAAATAACGTAAATTTGGAAAAAACATATATACAAAATAAACATTAAATAATGTAAATATGTATAAAAAAATATATATACAAAATACACATAGAATAATGTTAAATCGTATCAAAATAAACACACAGAATTTCAATAAAATAATGTAAATTTGTATGAAAATAAAGATGCAAAATACCCATATAATAACACATATTTGCATATATATATATATATATATATATATATATATATATATATATATATATATATATATATATATATATATATATATATATATATATATATATATATATATATATATATATATACAAAAATTCATTTAAAATAGTTTAATTTGTATTAAAATAAATGTACAAAATGCATATACAATAAAGTAAATTTGTATTGAAATAGATACGCAAAATACACATAAATAATGTAAATTTGTATCAAAATATATATACGAATACACATAAAATAGAGTAAATTTCTATGAAAATATGCATACAAAATACATATAAAATTAAGTAAATAAGTATAAAAATATATATACCAAATACACCTAAAATAATGTAAATTCGTATCAAAATAAATAAACGAAATTCCGATAAAAGAACGTGTATATGTAGGAAAATAAATATACAAAATACACATATAAGTAGTTAAATTTGTATTTAAATACATGAACAAAGTACACATAAAATAATGTAAATTTGTATGAAATGAAAACAAATACACATAAAATAACGTACATTTGTATAAAATATATATACAAAAAACAAATAGAATATTGTAAAATCGTATCAAAATAAATACACACAATATCAATAAAATTATGTAAATTTGTATGAAAATAAAGAGGCAAAATACCCATAAAATAAAGAATATTTTTATAAAAATACATATACAAAAATACACATAGAATTATTAAATTTGTATTAAAATTAATATACAAAATGCACATACAATAAGGTAGATCTGTATTGAAAAAATATGCAAAATACACATCAAACAGTGTAAATTTGTTTAAAATATATATACGAATACACATAAAATAACGTAGATTTGTATAGAAATATATATACAAAATACACATGAAATAATGTAAACTCGCGTCAAAATAAATAAACAAAATATCAATCAAAGAATGTGTATTTATATGAAAATAGATATACAAAATACACATAAAATAACCTAAATTTGTATAAAACTATACACAAAAATACACAAAAATAATTTAAACTTGTATGAAAATAAATATACAAAATACACATAAAATTAGGTAAATTTTTATTGAAATACTTATCCAAATACACATAAAATAATGTAAATTTGAATGAAAATACATAAACAAATACACTTAAAATAACGTAAATTTGTATAAAATATATATACAAAATAAACATTAAATAATATAAATATGTATAAAAAAAAATATATACAAAACACAAATAGAATAATGTAAAATCGTATCAAAATAAATACACAGAATATTAATAAGAAATTATAAATTTGTATGAAAATTAAGATGCAAAATAGCCATAAAAACACGCATTTTTTTTTTTAAATGTATATTCGAAAATATAAAATCTTTGAATTTGTATTAAAATGAATATACAAAATGCACATACAATAACGTAAATTTGTATTGAAATAGATATGCAAAATACTTATAAAACAATGTAAATTTGTTTCAAAATATATGGGAATACACATGAAATAACGTAGATTTCTATAAAAATATATATACAAAATACACATAAAATTAAGTAAATACGTATAAAAAAAAATGGATACAAAATACATATAAAATAATGTAATCTCGTATCAAAATAAATAAAGAAAATACAAATAAAAGAATGAGTGTTTCTATAAATATAAATATACAAAATACACGTAAAATAACGTAAGTTTATATAAAACTATATACAAAAATACACAAAAGTAATTAAATTTCTATGAAAATAGATATACAAAATACACATAAAATAAGCTAAATTTGAATTGAGATATATATACAAAATACATAAAATAATGTAAATTTGTATCAAAATACTTATACAAATACACATATAATAACGTAAATTTGTATAAAAATATATAAACAAAATACACATTAAATAATGTAAATACGTATAAAAGATATGTACAAAATACACATATAATAATGTAATTCGTATCAAAATAAATAAACGAAATACCAATAAAATTATGTAAATTTGTATGAGAAAACATATACAAAATACACATAAAAGAATTGAAATTTCAAAAAAAATATATGTACAAAAATACAAATAAAATAAAGTAAATTTGCATAAAGATATATATACAAAACACACATTAAATACTGAAAATGCGTATAAAAATATGTATACAAAATACCTATGAAATAATCTAAATTCTTATCGAATTAAATTGACAAAATACCAATAAAATAATGTAATTTTTGGATGAAAATATATAGAGAAAAAACACATAAAAGAACCTAAATACAAATACAAATATACACATAAAATAATTTAATATTAAATGAAAAAAATATACAAAATAAACATAAAATAAGGTAAATTTGTAATGAAATATATGTACAAAATACACATTAAAAAATGTAAATTTATATGAAAATATATATACAAATACACATAAAATACCATGAATTTGTATAAAAATATATATGCAAAATAGATATTAAATAATGTAAATGCGTATAAATATATATATACAAAGTACATATAA
Organism: Eriocheir sinensis; assembly: GCF_024679095.1. Lineage (NCBI taxonomy): Eukaryota > Metazoa > Arthropoda > Malacostraca > Decapoda > Varunidae > Eriocheir > Eriocheir sinensis. The sequence continues at coordinate 11,331,859 of NC_066570.1, forward strand.
AATAATGTAAATTCGTAAAAAAATAAATCAACATAATACCAATGAAGCAATATATATTTGAATGAAAATAAATTTACAAAATAATTATAATAATAGTATAATAATACATACAAAAATACATAAAAATAATTTTAATTTGTATGAAAATAGATATACAAAATACACAGAAAACTAGGTAAATTTCTTTTGAAATATATATACAAAATACCCATAAAATATTGTAAATTTGTGTCAAAATATATAAACAAATACACATAAAGTAACGTAAACTTCTATGAAAAATATATACAAAATACACATAGAATAATGTCAAATCGTGTCAAAACGAGTGAGCAGAATATCAACAAAATAATGTAAACATGTATGAAAATAAAGATGCAAAACAAACATAAGATAAAGCATATTTAAAAAAAATACATATACAAAAATACACATAGAATAATTAAATTTGTTTTAAAATTAATATACAAAACCCATATACAATAATGTAAATTTGTATTGAAATAGATATGCAAAATACACATCAATAATGTAAATTTGTATCAAAATATATATAAGAATACTCATAAAATTAGTAAATTTCCATGAAAATATACATACAAAATACATATTAAATGATGTAAATAAGTATAAAAATATATATACCAAATCTACCTCAAATAATGTAAATTCGTATCAAAATAAATATACAAAATACACAAAGTAACGAAAATTTATATCAAAATATATACAAAAATACACAAAAATAATTTCATTTTGTATGAAAATAGATATATATATATATATATATATATATATATATATATATATATATATATATATATATATATATATATATATATATATATATATATATATATATATATATATATATATATATATATATATATATATATATATATATATATATATATATATATATATATATATATATATATATATATATATACAAAATGCACATAGAATAATGTAAAATCGAATCAAAATAAATACACAGAATATCAATAAAATAATGTAAATTTGTATGAAAATAAAGATGCAAGATACCCATAATATAAATCATATTTTAATAACAATTCATATACAAAAATACACATAGAATAACTAAATTTGTATTAAAATTAATATACAAAATGCACATACAATAAGATAAATTTGTATTGAAAAAATATGCAAAATACACATAAAACAGTGTAAATTTGTTTCAAAATATATATATACGAATACACAAAAAATAACGTAGATTTCTATAAAAATATATATACAAAATACACATCAAATTATGTAAATACGTATAAAAATATATGTACAAAATACACATTAAATAACGTAAATTCGCGTCAAAATAAATAAACAAAATATCAATAAAAGAATGTGTATTTGTATGAAAATAGATATACAAAATACACATGAAATAACCTAAATTTGTATAAAACTATATACAAAAAATACACAAAAATATTTTTAATATGTATGATAATAAATATACAAAATACACATAAAATTAGGTAAATTTGTATTTAAATACATAAACAAAATACACTTAAAATAATGTAAATTTGGATGAAAATATATAAGGAAATGCACTTAAAATAATGTTAATTTATATAAAATATATATACAAAATACACATTACATAATGTAAATATATATAAAAAAAATATATACAAAAAAAAAGAATTATGTAAAATTGTATCAAAATAAATACACAGAATGTTTATAAAATAATGTAAATTTGTGTGGAATTTAACACGCAAAATACCCATAAAATAAAGCATTTTTTATCAAAATATATATACCAAAATACACATCAAATAATTGAATTTGTATTAAAATAAATATACAAAATGCACATAAAATAAGGTAAATCTGTATTGAAATAGAGATGCAAAATACATATAAACAATGTAAATTTGTTTCAAAATATATATACATTACAAATAAAATAAGGTAGACTTCTATAAAAATATATATACAAAATACACATAAAATTAAATAAATACGTATTAAAAAATGTACACAAAATACACATAAAATAATATAAATTCGTATCAAAATAAATAAACAAAATACCCATAAAAGAATGTGTATTTGTATAAATATAAATATACAAAATACACATAAATAAACTAAATTTGAATTGATATATATATATATACAAAGTAAATAAAATAAAGTAAATTTGTATCAAAATATTTATAAAAATACACGCATAATAAAGTAAATTTGTATAAAAATATATATAAAAAATACTCTTTAAATAATGTAAATACGTATAAAAAATTTGTACAAAATACACATATCATAATGTAATTCGTATCAAAATAAATAAAAATATATGTACATAAATGCACATAAAATAAAGTAAATTTGCATAAAAATATATACACAAAACACACATTAAATAATGTACATGCGTATTAAAAAATGTATACAAAATACCTATGAAATTATCTAAACTCGTATCGAATTAAATTAACAAAAAACAATAAAATAATGGAATTTTGGATGAAAATATATATAGAAAATACTCATGAGATAACCTAAATACAAATACAAATATACACATAAAATAGTTTAAAATTGAATGAAATAAATATACAAAATAAACATAAAAAAGGTAAATTTGTAATGAAATATATGTACAAAATACACATAAAATAATATAAATTTGTATGAAAATATATATACAAATACACATAAAATAACATGAATTAGCATAAAAATATATATTCAAAATAAACATTAAATAATGTATAAAAATATATATACAAAGTACATATAAAATAATGTAAATTCGTATAAAAATAAATCAACAAAATACCAATAAAGTAATATGTATTTGAATGAAAATAAATTTACAAAATACACATAACATAAGTAAAATTTGTTTTAAAATATATACAAAAATACCCAGAAATAATTTGAATTTTTATGAAAATAGATATGCAAAATACACATAAAACTAGGTAAATTTCTTTTGAAATATATAAACAAAACACCCATAAGATATTGTAAATTTGTGTCAACATATATCAACAAATACACGTAACGTAACGTAGCGTAACGTAACGTAAATTTGTATAAAATATATATACAAAATACACATTAAATTAAGGAAAAATGTATAAAAAAATATATACAAAATACACATAGAATACTATAAACTCGTATCAAAATAAATGAACAGAATATCAATAAAATAATGTAAATTTATACGAAAATAAAGATGCAAAATAACCATAAAATAACAGATATTTGTATAAAAATATATATACAAAAAAACACATCAAATAATTAAATTTGTATCAAAATAAATATACAAAATGCACATACAATAAGGTAAATTTGTATTGAAATAGATATGCAAAATACACATCAAATAATGTAAATTTGTATTGAAATATATTTAAGAAAACACATTAAATATCGTAAATTTCTATGAAAAAATATATAAAAAATACACATAAAATGATGTAAATATGTATAAAAATATATAAACAAAATACACCTAAAATAAGGGAAACTCGCATCAAATTCAATAAACAAAAATTCAATAAAAGAATGTATATATGTAGGAAAGTCAATATACAAAATAATATATAAAAATATATATATGAATACTCATAAAATAGAGTAAATTTTTATAAAAATATCCATACAAAATAAATATAAGATGATGTAAATAGTATAAAAATATATATACCAAATTCAACTAAAATAATGTAAATTCGTATCAAAATAAATAAAGAAAATTCCGATAAAAGAACGTATATTTGTAGAAAAATAAATATACAAAATACACATAAAATAACGAAAATTTGTATAAAAATATATACAAAAAAAAATTATAATTTCAATTTGTATGGAAATAAATATACAAAATACACATATAATTATTTAAATTTGTCTTTAAATACATGTACAAAATACACATAAAATAATGTAAATTTGTATGACATGAAAACAAATACACATAAAATAACGTACATTTGTATAAAATATATATACAAAATACACATAGAATAATGTAAAATCGTATCAAAATAAATACACAGAACATCAATAAAATAATGTGAATTTATATGAAAATAAAGATGCAAAATGAGAATAAAATAAAGCATATTTAAAAAAAAATACAAATACAAAAATACATATTCAATAATTAAATTTGTATTAAAATTAATATACAAAATGCACATACAATAAGGTAAATTTGTATTGAAAAAATATGCAAAATACACATCAAACAATGTAAATTTGTTTCATAACATATATACGAATACACATAAAATAACGTAGATTTCTACAGAAATATATATACAAAATACACTTGAGATGATGTAAATACGTATAAAAATATATATTCGAAATTGACATTAAATAATGTAAATTCTCGTCAAAATAAAATAAAAAATATCAATAAAAGAATGTGTATGAAAATAGATACACAAAAAACACATAAAATAACGTAAATTTGTATAAAACTATATACAAAAATACACACAAAAAAATAAATTTGTTTGATAATAAATATACAAAATACACATAAAATTAGGTAACTTTGTATTGAAATATATATATACAAAATACACATAAAATAATGTAAATTTGAATGAAAATACATAAACAAATACACTTAAAATAGCGTAAATTTGTATCAAATATATATACAAAATACACATTAAATAATGTAAATATGTATAAAAAATATATACATATACAAAACCCAAATAGAATAATGTAAAATCGTATCAAAATGAATACACAGAATATTAATAAAATAATGTAAATTTGTATGAAAACAAAGAAGCAAAATACCCATAAAATACTGCATATTTTTTTTAAATATGTATATAAAAACACACATAAAATATTTTCATTTGTATTAAAATAAATATACAAAATGCACATACATTAAGGTAAATTTGTATTGAAATAGATATGCAAAATACATATAAAACAATGTAAATTTGTTTCAAAATATATATACGAATACACATAAAATTACGTAGATTTCTATAAAAATATATATATATATATATATAAAATAAACATAAAATTAAGTAAATACGTATAAAAAAAAAAGGATATAAAATACACATAAAATAATGTAAATTCGTATCAAAATAAATAAACAAAACACCAATAAAAGAATGTGTATTTGTATAAATATAAATATACAAAATACACAAAAAATATCGTAGATTTGTATAAACTATATACAAAAATACACAAAAGTAATTAAATAAGTATGAAAATAAATATACAAAATACGCATAAAATAAGCTAAATTTGAATTGAAATATATATAGAAAATACATAAAATAATGTAAATTTTTATCAAAATATTCATACAAATACACGTAGAATAACGTAAATATATAAACAAAATTATGTAAATACGTATAAAAAATATGTACAAAATACACATAAAATAATATAATTCGTATCAAAATAAATAATCAAAATACCAATAAAATAATGTAAATTTGTATGAGAAAACATATACAAAATACACATAAAATAACGCAAATTTCTTTAAAAATATACGTACAAAAATGCACATAAAATAACATATAATAACGTAAATTTGTATAAAAATATATAAACAAAACACACATTAAATAATGTAAATACGTATAAAAAAATATGTACAAAATACACATATAATCATGTAATTCGTATCAAAATAAATAAACAAAATACCAATAGAATAATGTAAATTTTTATGAGAAAACATATACAAAATATATGTGGAAAAATGCACATAAAATAAATTTGCATAAAAAAAAAAAAAAACACACATTAGATAACGTAAATGAGTATAAATATATGTATTCAAAATACCTATGAAATAATCTAAACTCATATCGAGTTTAATTAAGAAAATACCAATAAATTAATGTAGTTTTGGATGAAAATATATATATACACATAAAATAACCTAAATACAAATACAAATATACACATCAAATAATTTAAAATTGAATGAAATAAATATGCAAAATAAACATAAAATAAGATAAATTTGTAATGAAATATATGTAAAAATACACATAAAATAATATAAATTTGTATGAAAATATATATACAAATACACATAAAATAACATGAATTTGTACAAAATTTGTATAAAAATATATACGAATAGACACAATAAAATAACGATTTTTTTTTATGAAAATGTATATACAAAATACACATAAAAAATTTAAATACGTAGAAAAATATATATACAAAATACACATAAAATAATGTAAATTCGTATCAAAATAAATAAACAAAATTCCAATAAAAGAATGTATATTTGTAGGAAGATAAATATACAAAATACAATAAAATAACTAAAATTTGTATAAAAATATATACAAAAATACACAATTTTTTTTTTTATTTGAAAATAGATATGCAAAATACACATAAAATTAGGCAAATTTGTATTGAAATACATATAGAAAATACACATAAAATAATATAAATTTGTATGAAAATATATAAACAAATACACATAAAATAACGTAAAATTGGATAAAATATATATACAAAATAAACATTAAATAATGTAAAAATGTAATATATATATATATATATATATATATATATATATATATATATATATATATATATATATATATATATATATATATATATATATATATATATATATATATATATATATATATATATATATATATATATATATATATATATATATATATATATATATATATATATATATATATATATATATATATACACATAGAATAATGTTAAATCTTATTAAAATAAATGAACAGAATATCAATAAAATAATGTAAATTTGTATGAAAATAAAGATGCAAAATACCCAATTAATGAAAATTTATATAAAAATATATACAAAAATACAAAAAAATAATTTCAATTTGTATGAAAATAGATATACAAAATACACATATAATTAGTTAAATTTGTATTTACATACATGTACAAAATTCACATAAAATAATGTAAATTTGTATGAAATGATAACAAATACACATAAATTAACGTACATTTGTATTAAAAAAAATACATATATATATACATATATATATATATATATATATATATATATATATATATATATATATATATATATATATATATATTTTTTTTTTTTACAACAAAGGAGGCAGCCCAAGGGCACACAAAGAAAATGAATAAATAAAAAAAGCCCGCTACTCGCTGCTCCTAAAGTAAAACAAAAGAGTAGGCCGAAAGGAAGATCAAATACAGGAGGAGAGGAGTCTTGATACCCTCCTCTTGAAAGAGTTCAAGTCGTAGGCAGGAGGAATACAGATGAAGGAAGATTGTTCCAGAGTTTACCAGAGTGAGGGAAGAAAGAGTGAAGATGCTGGTTAACTCTTGCATAAGGGGTTTGGACAGTATAGGGATGAGCATGAGTAGAAAGTCGAGTGCAACGGGGCCGCGGGAGGGGGGGAGGCATGCAGTTAGCAAGTTCAGAAGAGCAGTCAGCGTGGAAATATCGATAGAAGATAGAAAGAGAGGCAACATTGCGGCGGAATTTAAGAGGTAGAAGACTATCAGTATGAGGAGGAGAGCTGATGAGACGAAGAGCCTTAGCCTCCACTCTGTCCAGAAGAGCTATGTGAGTGGAGCCCCCCCACACATGAGATGCATACTCCATACGAGGGCGGACAAGGCCCCTGTATATGGACAGCAACTGTGCAGGGGAGAAGAACTGGCGGAGACGGTACAGAACGCCCAGCCTCGAGGAAGCTGATTTAGTAAGAGATGAGATATGAAGTTTCCAGTTGAGATTTTGAGTTAAGGATAGACCGAGGATGTTTAGTGTTGAGGATGGTGATAGCTGGGTGTTGTCAAAGAATAGGGGATAGTTGTTTGGAAGATTGTGTCGAGTGGATAGGTGGAGAAACTGTGTTTTTGAGGCGTTAAAGGACACCAGGTTCTTCTTGCCCCAATCGAAAATAATAGTAAGGTCTGAGGCTATGCGTTCTGCAGCCTCCAGCCTTGAGTCGTTAAGTTCCTGAAGGGTGGGTCTTCTATTAAAAGAAGTTGAGTAATGCAGAGTGGAATCATCGCCGTAGGAATGGAGAGGACAGTTCGTTTTGGAAAGAAGATCATCAATGAACAGCATATATATATATATATATATATATATATATATATATATATATATATATATATATATATATATATATATATATATATATATATATATATATATATATATATATATATATATATATATATATATATATATATATATATATATATATATATATATATATATTTATATATATATTATATATATATATATATATATATATATATATATATATATATATATATATATATTATATATATATATATATATATATATAATATATATATATATATATATATAAATACACAGAATATCAATAACATAATGTAAATTTGAATGAAAATAAAAATGCAAAATACCCATAAAATAAAGCATATTTTAATAAAAATACATAAACAAAAATACACATAGAATAATTAAATTTGTATTGAAATTAATATACAAAATGCACATACAATAATTTAATTTGTATTGAAAAAATATGCAAAATACACATAAACAGTGTAAATTTGTTTAAAAATTTCTATAGAAATATATATACAAAATACACATGAGATGATGTAAATACGTATAAAAATATATACAAAATACACATTAAATAATGTAAATTCGCGTCAAAATAAATAAACAAAATATCAATCAAACAATGTGTATTTGTATGAAAATAGATATACATAATACACATAAAATAACGTAAATTTGTATAAAACTATAAACAAAAATACACAGAAATAATTTAAATTTGTATGAAAATAAATATACAAAATACACATAAAATGAGGTAAATTTTTATTTAAATACATATACAAAATACACTTAAAATAATGTAAATTTGAATGAAAATATATAAACAAATACACTTAAAATAATGTAAATTTGCATAAAATATATATACAAAATACACATTAAATATTGTAAATATATATAAAAAATATATAAAATATATATACAAAATACACATAGAATAATATAAAATCGATTCAAAATAAATACACAGAATATCAATAAAATAATGCAAATTTGTATGAAAATAAAAATGCAAAATACCCATGAAATAAAGCATATTTTTTTATAAAAATACATATACAAAAATACACATAGAATAATTAAATTTGTATTAAAATTAATATACAAAATGCACATACAATAAGGTAAATTTGTATTGAAAAAATATGCAAAATACACATAAAACAGTGTAAATTTGTTTCAAAATATATATACGAATACATATAAAATAACGTAGATTTCTATAGAAATATATATACAAAATACACATGAAATGATGTAGATACGTATAAAACTATATATACAAAAAACACATTAAATAATGTAAATTCGCGTCAAAATAAATAAACAAAATATCAATAAAAGAATGTGCATTTGTATGAGAATATATATACAAAATACACATAAAATAACTTAAATTTGTATAAAGCTATATACAAAAATACACAAAAATAATTTACATTTGTATGAAAATAAATATACAAAATACACATAAAATTAAGTAAATTTGTATTGAAATACATATACACATTACACATTAAATAATGTAAATTTGAATAAAAATAGATAAACAAATACACTTAAAATAACGTAAATTTGTATAAAATCTATATACAAAATACAAATTAAATAATGTAAATATGTATAAAATAATATATACAAAATACAAAGGGAATAATGTAAATTTGTATGAAAATAAATATACAGAATAATAATAAAATAATGTAAATTTGTATGAAAATAAAGAAGCAAAATACCCGTAAAATAACGATTTTTTTAATAAAAATCTGCCAAAATACACATTGTTTTTTTTTTATTTGTTTTAAAATAGATAAACAAAATACACATACAATAAGGTAAATTTTTATTGAAATAGATATGCAAAATACATATAAAACAATGTAAATTTGTTTCAAAATATATATATGATTACACAAAAAATAACGTAGATTTCTATAAAAATATTTATAGAAAATACACATAAAATGAATTAAATACGTATAAAAAATGTATACAAAATACATATAAGATAATGTAAACTCGTATCAAAATAAATAAACTAAATACCAGTAAAAGAATGTGTATTTGTATAAATATAAATATACAAAAAACACATAAAATAAAGTAAATTTATATAAAACTATATACAAAAATACACAAAAGTAATTAAATTTGTATGAAAATAGATATTCAAAATACACACAAAATAAGCTAAATTTGAGTTGAAATATATATACAAAATACATAAAATAAAGTAAATTTGTATCAAACTATTTATACAAATACATATATAATTACGTAAATTTGAATAAAAAATATATGAACAAAAAACACATTAAATAATGTATATACGTATAAAAAATATGTACAAAATACACAAATAATCATATAACTCGAATCAAAATAAATAAATAAAATACCAATGAAATAATGTAAATTTGTATGAGAAAATATATACAAAATATACATAAAATAACGCAAATTTCAATAAAAATATATACAAAAATGCACATAAAAAAAGTAAATTTGCATAAAAATATATATAAAAAACACACATTAAATAATGTAAATGCGTATTAAAATATGTATGAAAAATACCTTTGAAATAATCTAAACTCGTATCGAGTTAAATTAACAAAAGACCAATAACATAATGTAATTTTGGATGAAAATATATAGAAAATACACATAAAATGACCTAAATACAAATACAAATATACACATTAAATAATTTAAAATTGAATGAAATAAATATACAAAATAAACATAAAATAAGGTAAATTTGAAATGAAATATATGTAAAAATGCACATAAAATAATGTAAATTGTATGAAAATATATATACAAATACACATAAAATACCATAAATATGTATAAAATTTGTATCAAAATATATACGAATACACACAATAAAATAAAGTATTTTTTTTATGAGAATATATATACAAAATACACATAAACAATTTAAATACGTAGAAAAATATATATACAAATCACACCTTAAATAATGTAAACTCGTATCAAAGTAAATAAACAAAATTCCAATAAAAGAATGTATATTTCTAGGAAAATATATATACAAAATACAAATAAAATAACTAAAATCTGTATAAAAATATATACCAAAATACACAAAATAATTTAAATTTGTTTGAAAATAGATATGCAAAATACACATAAAATTAGGCAAATTTGTATTGAAATACATATATAAAATACACATAAAATAATGTAAATTTGTATGAAAATATATAAACAAATACACATAAAATAATGTAAATTTGGATAAAATATAAATACAAAATAAACATTAAATAATGTAAATATGTATAAAAAATATATATACAAAATACTCATAAAATAATGTTAAATCGTATCAAAATAAATAAACAGAATATCAATAAAATAATGTAAATTTGTATGAAAATAAAGATGCAAAATATCCATATAATAACGCATATTTGCATAAAAATATATATACAAAAATACATATAAAATAACTTAATTTGTATTAAATTAAATATGCAAAATGCACGTACAATAAAGTAAATTTGTATTGAAATATATAAGCAAAATACTCATAAATAATGTATATTTGGATCAAAATTTATATGCGAATACACATAAAATAGAGTTTATTTCTATGGAAATATACATAAAAAATACATATAAAATGATGTAAATAAGAATAAAAATATATATACCAAATACACCTAAAATAATGTAAATTCGTATCAAAATAAATAAACAAAATTCCGATTAAAGAACGTATATTTGTAGGAAAATAAATATATAAAATACACATAAAATAACGAAAATTTGAATAAAAATATATACAAAAAAATAAATAATAATTTAAATTTGTATGAAAATGATATACAAAATACACATATAATTAGTTAAATTTGTATAAAATACATGTACAAAATACATATAAAATAATGTAAATTTGTATTAAATGAAAACAAATACACATAAAGTAACTTACATTTGTATAAAATATATATACAAAATACATATAGAATAATGTAAAATCGTATCAAAATAAATGCACAGAATATCAATAAAATAATGTAAATTTGTATGAAAATATAGATGCAAAATACCCATAAAATAAAGCATATTTTTAAAAAAATACAAATACAAAAATACACATAGAATAATTAAATTTGTACTAAAATTAATATAGAAAATGCACATACAATAAGGAAAATTTGTATTGAAAAAATATGCAAAATACACATAAAACAGTGTAAATTTGTTTCAAAATATATATACGAATACACATAAAATAAAGTAGATTTCCATAAAAATATATATACAAAATATACATGAAATTTTGTATATAGATTTTTCTACGTTCTTACATTTTTTTATATGTATTTTGTATGTATATTTTCATAAAAATTTACTTTATTTTATTGTGTGAATTCATATATTTTTTGATACAAATTTTATACAAATTCATGTTATTTTATCTGTATTTATATATATATATATATATATATATATATATATATATATATATATATATATATATATATATATATATATATATATATATATATATATATATATATATATATATATATATATATATATATATATATATATATATATATATATATATATATATATATATATATATATTATATTATGTATTTTACATATAATTCATTACAAATTTACCTTATTTTATGTTTATTTTGTATATTTGTTTAATTCAATTTTAAATTATTTTATGTGTATACGTGTATTTGTATTTAGGTTATTTTATGTGTATTTTCTATATATATTTTCATCCAAAATTACATTATTTTTTTGGTATTTTCTTAATTTAATTCGATACGAATTTAGATTATTTCATAGGTATTTAGTATACATATTTTTTTACTCATTTACATTATCTAATGTGTGTTTTGTATATATATTTTTATGCAAATTTATTTTATGTGCATTTCTGTACATATATTTTTATAGAAATTTACGTTATTTTATTGGTATTTTGTTTATTTATTTTCATACGAATTACGTGATTATATATGTATTTTGTATATATATTTTTTATACTTATTTACATTATTTAATGTGTATTTTCTTTATATATTTTTATACAAATTTACGTTATTATATATGTATTTGTAAAAATATTTTGATACAAATTTACTTTATTCGATGTATTTTGTATATATATTTCAATTCATTTAGCTTATTTTGTATGTATTTTGTATATCTATTCTCATACAAATTTAATTACTTCTGTGTATTTTTGTATATAGTTTTATATAAATTAACGCTATTTTATGTGCATTTTGTATATTTATATTTATACAAATACACATTCTTTTATTGGTATTTTGTATATTTATATTTATACGAATTTACCTTTTTTTATGTGTATTTTGTATACATTTTTTTATACATATTTACTTAATTTTTTGTGTATTTTGTATATGTATTTTATAGAAATTTATGTTATTTTATGTGTATTCGTATATATATTTTGAAACAAATTTACATTGTTTTATATGTATTTTGCATATCTATTTCAATACAAATTCACGTTATTGTGTGTGCATTTTTTATATTTATTTTAATACAAATTCAAATATTTTATGTGTATTTTGGTATATATAATTTAAAAAAAAAAAGCGTTATTTTATAGGTATTTTGCATCTTAATTTTCATACAAATTTACATTATTTTATTAATATTCTATGTATATATTTTGATACGATTTTACATTATTCTATTTGTGTTTTGTATTTATTTCTTTATACATATTTACATTAGTTAATGTGTATTTTGTATATATATATATTTGATACAAATTTACGTTATTTTAAGTGTATTTGTTTATATATTTTCATTCAAATTTACATTATTTTAGGTGTACTTTGAATATGTATTTCAAAAGAAATTTATCTAATTTTATGTGTATTTTGTATATTTATTTTCATACTAATTTAAATTATTTTTGTGTATTTTTGTAAATAGTTTTATACAAATTTATGTTATTTTTTGTGTATTTTGTATATCTATTTTCAAACAAATACACATTCTTTTATTGATATTTTGTTTATTTATTTTGACGCGAATTTACATCATTTTATGAGTATTTTGTATATATATTTTTATACGTATTTACATAATTTCTTGTGTATTTTGTATATATATATATATATATTTCTATAGAAATCTACATTATTTTATGTGTATTCGTATATATACTTTGAAACAAATTTACAGTGTTTTATGTGTATTTTGCATATTTTTTCAATACAAATTTACCTTATTGTATGTGCATTTTGTATGTTAATATTAATACAAATTTAATTATTCTTTGTGTATTTTTGTATATGTATTTTTATAAAAATATGTTTTATTTTATGGGTATTTTGCATCTTTATTTTCACACAAATTTACATTATTTTATGTGTATTTTGTACATGTATTTAAATACAATTTTAACTAAAGATATGTGTATTTTGTATATCTATTTTCATACAAATTGAAATTATTTTTGTGTATTTTTGTATATATTTTATGTAAATTTTCGTTATTTTATGTGTATTTTGTATATTTATTTTCCTACAAATATACGTTCTTTTATCGGAGTTTTGTTTATTTATTTTGATACGAATTTACATTATTTGACGTATATTTATTATATATATTTTTATACTTATTTACATCATTTTATATGTATTTTGTATGTATATTTTCAAAGAAATTTACTCTATTTTATGAGTATTCGTATCTATATTTTGATGCAAATTTTCATTATTGATGTGTATTTTGCATATCTATTTCAATACAAATTTACTTTATTGTATGTGCATTTTGTATATTTAATTTAATTCAAATTTTATTATTCTATATGTTTTTTTGTATATATATTTTTATACAAATATGCGTTATGATATAGGTATTTTGCATCTTTATTCTCATACAAAGTTACATTATTTTATTGATATTCTGTTTATTTATTTTGATACGATTTTACATTATTTTATGTGTATTTTGTATATATATTTTTATACATATTTAAATTATTTAATGTATATTTATAATATATTTTATCCAAATCTACGCTATTTTATGTGTATTTGCATATATATTTTCATACAAATTTACATAATTTTATGTTTGTTTTGTATATGTATTTCAATACAAATTTGTCTATTTTTTTGTGTATTTTGCATATCTATTTTCAAACAAATTTAATTTATTTTTCTGTATTTTTGTATATATTTTTATACAAATCTTAGTTATATTATTTGTATTTTGTATATATATTTTATAACAAATATACATTCTTTTATTGGAATTTTGTTGATTTATTTTGATTCGAATTTACATTATTTTATGTGTATTTTGTATATATATTTTTCTACGTATTTACATTATTTTATGTGTATTTTGAATATATATTTTCATAAAAATTTACGTTATTTTATTGGGTGTATTCGTATATAATATGATACAAATTTTATACAAATTCATGATATTTTGTGTATTTGTATATATATATATATATATATATATATATATATATATATATATATATATATATATATATATATATATATATATATATATATATATATATATATATATATATATAAATATATATATATATATATATATATATATATATATTTATTTAATTTTTTTTTTTTTCATGCAAGTTTACGTTATTTTATATGCATTTTTACATATATTTCATTACAAATTTACCTTATTTTATGTTTATTTTGTATATTTATTTATTTCAATTTTAAATCATTTTATGTGTATATTTGTATTTGTATTTAGGTTATTTTATGTTTATTTTCTATATATGTTTTCATCCAAAATTACATTATTTTATTGGTATTTTGTTAATTTAATCCGATACGAATTTAGATTATTTCATAGGTATTTTGTATACATATTTTTAAACGCATTTACATTATTTAATGTGTGTTTTGTATATTTATTTTTATACAAATTTACTTTATTTTATGTGCATTTTTGTACATATCTTTTTTATTGAAATTTGCGTTATTTTATCTGTATTTTGTATATGTTTTCTCATACAAATTTACATTATTTTATTGGTATTTTGTTTATTTATTTTGATACGAATTACATGATTATTTATATATTTTGTACATATTTTTTTATACGTATTTACATTATTTAATGTGTATTTTGTTTATTTATTTTTTACAAGTTTACGTTATTTTATGTATGTTGTATATATATTTCAATTCGAATTTAGCTTACTTTATGTGTATTTTGTATATCTTTTTTCATACAAATTTAATTACTTCTGTGGATTTTTGTATATAGTTTTATATAAATTTATGTTATTTTATGTGTATTTTGTATATTTATATTAATACAAATACACATTCTTTTATTAGTATTTTGTTTATTTATTTTGATACGAATTTACCCGTTCTGGCGCAGGCGAGTGTTTATAGTGGCGCCATATGCATATATATATATATATATATATATATATATATATATATATATATATATATATATATATATATATATATATATATATATATATATATATATATATATATATATATATATATATATATATATATATATATATATATATATATATATATATATATATATATATATATATATATATATATATATATATATATATATATATATATGGTCGGCCCAGGCTTCTTCCCGGTGGGGCCTGATGGTCGGCCCAAGGCTTCTTCCCGGTGGGGCCTGATGGTCGGCCCAAGGCTTCTTCCCGGTGGGGCCTGATGGTCGGCCCAGCCCGTTCTGGCGCAGGCGAGTGTTTTTATAGTGGCGCCATCCTGGATAGGCTCATGCTGCCCCCTGGAACTCGTTCTTGATTCGCTTGGACGGCTTCCTCTAGAGTCCGGGTTGATGGGTGGTCTTCAGGACAGCATGTGGGTAGTTTTAAGCCACTCGTCGGTGACTGAAAAATCCCAGGTGGTAGCGTGGGGATTCAAACCCGCGTCGTCCATCACGCCGTGAATGTGGGCTCAGTACGCTACCAGTTCAGCCACCGCCTATCCTCTCTCTCTCTCTCTCTCTCTCTCTCTCTCTCTCTCTCTATATATATATATATATATATATATATATATATATATATATATATATATATATATATATATATATATATATATATATATATATATATATATATATATATATATATATAGATATATATATATATATATATATATATTTCACTTTGGCACTATTATGTGTTATTTGGCACATTATTAGAACCAACTTGGCATCTTTTGCTCCTGAAAATCTGGCAACCTTGCGCCAGAGGACTCTAAGATGGCGGACTGTCAGCTGTCAACAAAGGTACGTCGTCCACTGGAGGGGGTGACCCCCCTGTTAGGTTACAAGTCTTGGTTGGTTTAGTTTAAAAATAACTGAAAACATCAGTAGCTCTTCATATATCTCTTATACAAACGTTCAACAGTCATGGAAACGCTTTCAAAATCCAATTCAAGGACTATTTACTGTTGAAAATAGTAGAGATAATATTCACGAAAGCGTGGCCTTCTCTGGCGGCGGTGCAGCCGGTGTTGCGAGAAATACCTCCTCGCAGAAATTAGTCGCACATACATGTGCGAGGGGGGGGGGAGGCCCCCCGTTAGCAGGTCGTAAAGTTCGGGTGGAGTAGTTTAAATATGCTCCCCCACCCTTGACCCTCTGCGAGCCATTTAGCGGCTGCGGCGGCGGCACCGTCGCTGTGGCCGCCGCCAACGGAGGCAGCACTTTCGTGAATATTTTCTTTATTATCCCTTGTTTTCAACACTAAATAGTCCTTGAATTGGATTTTGTAAGCGTTCCCATGACTGTTGAACGTTTGTAGAAAAGATACATGAGGAGACAGTGACGGTTCATAAGGCAGATACTGGCACGCTACTAAAACCAATCCTTGCCAAAACAAGCTCTCGGGGCAGGACAAAATAACCTTAGCAAAAGATACATTAGGAGACAGTGACGGTTCATACGGCAGATACCGGCACGCTACTAAAACCAATCTCTACCAACGGGTGTGAACGGCAGAGCGGGGCGGAGTGTGCTACGGGCCAGTACGGGGAACTGTAGTACTCCTGATATAGAGGGGTTGCACTGACGTCACACCGCTTCGCTTTTGTTTTAGGAAAAAAAACTGTCAGCCATTTTGGGAGGCAAGAGCGATCAGCTGAGCCCCTGCCCCCTGATGATGGCTGCCCCGTGCCTCCAGTCTTCATAACACAATCTAAGTGAATATGCAAAAAATCTGGACAGTGGGGCAAGGCTTCGTTATATAACTATCCATTAGGCTGCCAAATAATGATGGACATACAGTATATACATTTATTATCAAATTTCATGATATATTTGACGATAAGAACAATGAATATATGAGTAATTTAACCCCGGGCATCCCCGGGAAGTGTTTAGTAAGAACATAAGAACGATAAGGGGTTTGCAAAAAGCCCACTGACCTATACTTGGCAGCCGGCCCTGTCTTCCTACCGCGAGTGGCAAAGTAGCACCTATCAGACAGTAATAGATGGGCCACTAACACCCACACCCACACAGTAATAGATGGACACTAACACCCACACCCACACAGTAATAGATGGACACTAACACCCACACCCACACAGTAACAAATGGACACTAACCCACACACACAGTAATAGATGGGCCACTAACACCCACACCCACACAGTAATAGATGGACACTAACACCCACACCCACACAGTAATAGATGGACACTAACACCCACACCCACACAGTAATAGATGGACACTAACACCCACACCCACACAGTAATAGATGGACACTAACACCCACACCCACACAGTAATAGATGGACACTAACACCCACACAGTAATAGATGGACACTAACACACAGTAATAGATGGACACTAACACCCACACAGTAATAGATGGACACTAACACCCACACCCACACAGTAATAGATGGACACTAACACCCACACCCACACAGTAATAGATGGACACTAACACCCACACAGTAATAGATGGACACTAACACCCACACCCACACAGTAATAGATGGACACTAACACACCCACACCCACACAGTAATAGATGGACACTAACACCCACACCCACACAGTAATAGATGGACACTAACACCCACACCCACACAGTAATAGATGGACACTAACACCCACACCCACACAGTAATAGATGGACACTAACACACAGTAATAGATGGACACTAACACCCACACCCACACAGTAATAGATGGACACTAACACCCACACCCACACAGTAATAGATGGACACTAACACCCACACCCACACAGTAATAGATGGACACTAACACCCACACCCACACAGTAATAGATGGACACTAACACACAGTAATAGATGGACACTAACACCCACACCCACACATTAAGAGATGGACACTAACACACAGTAATAGATGGACACTAACACCCACACCCACACAGTAATAGATGGACACTAACACACAGTAATAGATGGACACTAACACCCACACCCACACAGTAATAGATGGACACTAACACACAGTAATAGATGGACACTAACACACAGTAATAGATGGACACTAACACCCACACCCACACAGTAATAGATGGACACTAACACACAGTAATAGATGGACACTAACACCCACACCCACACAGTAATAGATGGACACTAACACCCACACCCACACAGTAATAGATGGACACTAACACACAGTAATAGATGGACACTAACACCCACACCCACACAGTAATAGATGGACACTAACACACAGTAATAGATGGACACTAACACACAGTAATAGATGGACACTAACACCCACACCCACACAGTAATAGATGGACACTAACACACAGTAATAGATGGACACTAACACCCACACCCACACAGTAATAGATGGACACTAACACACAGTAATAGATGGACACTAACACACAGTAATAGATGGACACTAACACACAGTAACAGATGGACACTAACACCCACACCCACACAGTAATAGATTGGCCACTAACACACCCACACCCACACAGTAACAGATGGACACTAACACCCACACCCACACAGTAATAGATTGGCCTCTAACACACCCACACCCACACAGTAACAGATGGACACTAACACCCACACTTACACAGTAATAGATGGTCCACTAACACAAACGCCCACACAGTAACATGGCGGGGAAATACTGAGGAGCTCTCTTGCGGTAAATATGTGCCTCCCAAAATGGCGGGCCTTTGCGGGGCGGCTGAGAAGTGATCAGCTGATCATTGCTGATGACGTCACGTGCAACCCCTCTATAATTATTATATTATAGTAACTTAATCTCTCTCTCTCTCTCTCTCTCTCTTCTCAACGACGCAGTACGTGACACCCGATCAAAAAACGACTCTCAGCCACGTCCCTCCACCCAGCCCGTTTAAATAGACGCCATTCATCGCAACAAACTCGTAGCCTTGAACCCGCCAGTACCTCCACTTCTATTACCAAGCCTCATGATAACCTAAGAGTCCTTAGTTTTCATGCGCGTAGACTAAGAAACAAGTCTGATGAACTGAGATGTCTTGCTCTGACAAAATTTTGACGTAATTGCTATAACCAAAACACTTATCGACACCACAAATATTGATTTAAGTACAGAATACAACATAGATGGCAACAGACTCTTCAACAAAGATCGTGTAAACCGTAGAGGTGGTGGTGTCGCCCTTCTTGTCAAAAGCTATTTGCAACCCACTGACAGAACACCTAGAGACAGTAACGTTGAACATTTGTGCGTGCGAGTAAACATTGCAAAGGTCAATTTAAATATATCTGTCACCTACAGGCCTCCGGGGCAATCACTCGATGCCGATCTTGAAATGTACAGCGTTTTAAGGCAGTCACTGAATAACAGCGACTCACTGATATTAGGAGACTTTAATCTCCCTTATATCGACTGGGCGACACTGTCAGGTACAGAAGGCGAGTCATATAGAATGATCGAATTTTTAGAAGAAAATTATCAAAGCCAAATGATTTCTGAACCAACTCGACAAAATAACATACTAGACCTTGATATAACGACCCAAGATAACCTAGTCAGTAATGTCACGGTAGGAGAACACCGCGGTTCTTGCGATCATAAATTAATCCGCGTCGTCATTAGAGCTCAAACATCAGCGACTGAAAATAAAGTAAAGGTGCCCGATTTCAAAAGAGCTAATTTCGTAGAAATCCGACGAAAACTAATAGAAATGCAACCATCAGATGACGGTAATGTAGAGGACGCCTGGCTAAGCTTTAAAAATCATTTACTCACTCAGCAGAACACATTCGTCCCTTTGTGTGAGAAGCGAAGTAACACTAATAAAAGCCCACCTTGGTTTAACAGCGAGATTAAACACTCAGTCAAAGAGAGAAAATTGTTTTACAGGTTAAAGAAAGAGCAAAGCACGCCCGAAAACATTAGACTCTACCATGATGCCAGGCGACGAGTGAAAAGATTAGTATGTCAGGCAAAGCGTAGATATGAAGAAACTATTGCGGCCAACTGTAAAAATAATCCGAAATCCTTCTTCAGTTACATAAACAACAGAAAGACGATCAGAAGTGGAATTGGACCCTTAACAAACAGCGACGGTGCACTAGTGACTGACAGCAAACACGTTGCAAACCTATTAAACAATTACTTTTTCTCGGTGTTTAATACTAACAGTCCTCCCACCACTACCACCAACACCAGTACTAATGTAAATCTCGAGCATGCATTGCCTAATTTTGAAATAACAACCGATGAAGTCCTTAAAACTCTCCACTCACTTCAAACAAATAAAAGTCCCGGACCCGATAAAGTAGATCCTATACTGCTTAAAGAAACAAAGAGCGAAATAGTCTCCTCCCTCACAACCGTATTCAATATGTTCTTGCGACAAGGCATCGTCCCTTCGGATTCGAAAAAGGCTAACGTGACACCGATTTTTAAGAAAGGAGACGATTGTAGATAAGCTACTTGAGAGCATAATTAGAGACAAAATTGTGAGTTACCTCGAAAGCCACTCATTAATTGGGGATTCACAACATGGATTCCGTAACAAAAGATCCTGCCTATCAAACCTATTGACCTTTTATAACGACCTCTTCTCAGTTTATGACGTAACCAAATCATTGGACGTAGTCTATCTTGATTTCAGAGAAAGCGTTTGACAAAGTCCCACATTATAAATTACTTTATGAATTAAAGGAAATAGGTATTGACGGTCAAGTAAACCAATGAATCGCGAATTGGTTGAGCAACAGACAACAAAGAGTGGTGATTGACGGACTTAACTCAGAGTGGGCGCCGGTCACTAGTGGCGTCCCTCAGGGCTCGGTTCTTGGCCCAGTGCTCTTCATTATTTACATCAACGACATGGATGTTGGACTCAATAATCGCATTGGTAAATTTGCAGACGACACAAAGATTGGTAACTCGGTTCTCACTGACGAAGACAGGCTGAGCCTCCAAGAGGATTTGCACAAAATTTCAGCTTGGTCGGATAGATGGGAGATGTCCTTTAACGTAGACACGTGCCAGGTCCTTCAAGTTGGAACAAGAAATAGGAAGTTTGATTACGAAATGCGCGGCGTTAAACTCACAAGCGTTCAATGCGTTAAGGACCTGGGGGTCAAAATCGCGTCAAGTCCCAAATTCTCACATCAATGCATCGATGCAGCAAATAAAGCGAACAGAATGTTGGGCTTCATTAAAAGAAACTTTTTATTCAAGAATAAAGATGTAATACTTCCGCTCTACAATAGTTTAGTCAGACCCCACTTGGAATATGCGGTACAGTTTTGGTCTCCTCACCATGCAAAGGACATTGCTAAATTAGAAGGTGTTCAGCGTCGGGCAACAAAAATGTTCCCTTCCTTGCGCAACAAATCCTACGAAGAAAGTCTTTCCACCCTTAACATGTTCTCTCTTGAGAAACGTCGCCTCCGAGGAAAACTGATCGAATGTTTTAAAATACTTAATGGTTTCACGAATGTAGACAGAACAAAACTGTTTATGATCGATGACACTTTGCGAACGAGGAACAATGGCATAAAACTCAAATGTAGACAAGTAAATTCAGACTGCACCAAATTTTTCTTCACCAACGTTGTAGTGCGAGAATGGAATAAGCTCCCACCATCAGTGGTCCAGTGTAACACGATTGACTCCTTGAAAAACAAGCTCGACCGTCACTTCCTTGAACTTAATATTAACTAGAGTAGAAAAGCAACGTTTTGGAGCCATCTGATTAGTGTATAGATTCACTTTAAGGACAGACCACCTAGTCTTGACGTTGGGGTGTGTGTGGTGTGTTTTTCTATTTATCTCTCTCTCTCTCTCTCTCTCTCTCTCTCTCTCTCTCTCTCTCTCTCTCTCTCTCTCTCTCTCTCTCTCTCTCTCTCTCTCTCTCTCTCTCTCTCTCTCTCTCTCTCTCTCTCTGTGTGTGTGTGTGTGTGTGTGTGTATTATTTAGTTATAGCCTGTGATGTACATGTATGGAGCCATGCTGGCGCTGCCCTGTCTTTCACAGTACTTCCGTCTAATTTGGCTGTAAATGCGCTTATTGACTCTGCCTGCACCTGCACCACCTCCCTCTCCAGCCCATTCCAGACCCCCACACACCTCTGCGGGAAGCTGTTCTTCTTGATGTCTCTTCTACAAATTCCTAGCTTTCCATTTCCTCTTAAGTTTCTCTCTTATCAAAAGGTCATCTCTATCCAATTTCTCCAGACCATTCATCACCCTATACACCGCTATTAAATCTCCTCTTTCTCTTGTACTCTCCAGTGTAGGGAGGTTCAGCAATGTTCCTTCATAAGGCAGGTCGCTCAGACTAGGTGCCATTTTTGTTGCTGCCTCTGTATCCTCCTGTTTTCTAACGTGTTTCTTAAGTGATGGCGACCAAGCCAGTGATGCATATTCTAGTCTAGGGCGTATCAAGGTCACAATTACTTTCCTTACCGTGTGTGTGTGTGTGTGTGTGTGTGTGTGTGTGTGTGTGTGTGTGTGTGTAGCCTATACAGCAAACAGTGTCCTGGTGTGTGTGTGTGTGTGTGTGTGTGTGTGTGTGTGTGTGTGTGTGTGTGTGTGTGTGAACACATGATCGCAAGGGGTCCGCAAACTGGCCTATACTTGGCAGCCCCTGTCCACCCCCGCGAGTGGCAGTGTAGCACCCATCATCCGCCTCCCCAAGCCCATCTAATCTCCTGAATGCAGTAATCCTGCCCCAGCCAGCCACCACACGGCCACCACCCAGCCGTGTTCCACCCTGTATCCCACCCACTACTTCCTACCAAATCTTTTCATCCATAAACTCGTCTAACCTCTTTTTGAACACATTTACACTACTGCTGCATACTACCTCCCCTGGCAATGCATTCCATAAATCTGCCACCCTATGCATGGCTAAAGAAATAGTTTTGTAAGTCCAACCGTTACCCTTTTGTCTCATCAACACCAGAGAGCAGTTCAGCATGCTCTCAAAAGACAGTTCCTCTCTCTTTCTACACCACACTACATTCACACAACACACACACCTTTTCCCAGAATTCAAAATTCAAAATGGCTAACGGAAACACCGCCTTGGAGTCCCCGCCTGGGGGGAGGACCATAAATTCCCCCAGGGAGGACTCCCCTTCTGGCTGCCGACCTGAGAGGTGTCCTGATAACTCCTCGAACCTCCTCCTTATCAATTTCTGCAACATTCGCGGTCTTCATTCTAATTTTCATTCTCTGGAACACCATCTCTCCTCCTCTAAACCCCACCTTCTCTTCCTTACCGAAACACAGGTTTCTGAGGCTACTGACAGCAACCTCTACTCTGTTCCCTCCTACTATCTCTATCCTAAATTTCAATCCAAAGCTGGATGTTGCGCCTACGTGCGCAACGACATCACTTGCTCTCGTGCCCACGACCTTGACTCTTCTGAATTTTCCACCATCTGGCTAAGACTTCATTGTCATTCTATTACTAAATACATCTGTGCTGTTTATCTCTCGCCTAACTCTACTAACTATGTAAAATTCTTTGACTATTTGAACTCTAAAGTGGAGCACATCTTGACTCACTCTCCCTTTGCTGAAATCTCCATCTTGGGAAATTTCAATGATCACCACCAGCTTTGGCTTTCATCCTCCTTCACTGACCAGCCTGGTGAACAAGTCTACAACTTTGCTCTCCTCAACGACCTAGAGCAGTTGGTTCAGCACCCTACTCGTATTCCCGACCGTCTTGGAGACAGGCCCAACATTCTAGACCTCTTCCTTACCTCTAATCCTTCTGCTTACTCTGTCAAACTGTTCTCTCCGTTGGGCTCATCCGATCATAACCTTATTTCTGTATCCTGTCCTATCGCTCTTGTACATCCTCTGGACCCACCGAAGAGGCGATGCTTCTGGCGTTTTGCTTCAGCTCGGTGGGACGACCTGAGGATGTACTTCTCCGATTTCCCGTGGAATGATTATTGCTTCCAGGATGGAGACCCCTCTGTGTGTACTCAGCGCATCACAGAGGTGATTGTCTCTGGAATGGAGGCATACATTCCACGTACTTTCTCTACTCCTCATGCTAAAAAGCCTTGGTTTAATCACGCTTGTTCTCGTGCTATTAAAGACAGAGAGGCAGCTCACAAAAGGTTCCAGAGCCTTCGAACTCCCACTAACTTTGACCTTTACATTTCAGCCCGGAATCGTGCCAAAAAAAAAAAAAAAAATCAATTCTCCGACCTACCAAAACTTCTTTTATTAATAGAAAATGTCAGCACCTTGTAACGGGCTTGTCGGGGGGCGTTTAAAGGGTGTTGATTAAGACTTCAGCTTCCTTAAGGCGAATTATATTCGTAGCCTTTATGTACAAGAAGCGACGGAGCGAGAGGGACTGTCGTTGTGTGTCAGTCGGACTCTCGTGAAGGAGTGGCGAGTTAGAGGTTGGAAAATAATTGTTACAATTGGTCACGTATGTCAAGGTGACCTCCACGCACCATCGGAGTGCTAAGTATACAAAACTGAGACGGTAAACACTGACGGACGACATTCCTATAAGGTGGCGTGATCTATCTGTCGTGGGGTTTTTCCATTGACAATTGTATGCCTAATTCGTGGTGATATTAAATAATAATAATACATTGATATCCTACTATAACACTGCTCGGTCACCTACCAGTGATCGCGACCTCGCGATATATAAAAATCGAAATAGTAGTCTAGGTACCAGGAACATACATAGTGGGAGTTTGTCAAGCAGACTGCCTATGATACAATTATATTAAAACACTGGCTATGTAAGAACAGATGTGGAAGTATAATATAAATAGGGAGAGGGAAACCACAACGTGTGTGATATGAAACATAAGAAACCTCTCAAAAGATAAATATAAGGACACATGTATAAGAAACTATCAACTGGCATAGTTACAGACAATGAAACGTTGATCTAGCTCCTAAAAAAAAAAATACAGTAGTGAAACACAGTACAATGTTAAGTATAGGAGCAGCCAGGTTTTTGTCCCCTGACTTGTCTGAGAAAAGGAAAAACTACCTTGCCAGTGGCCCCCCGGCATCCAGTCGCCGTGTCTGCACAACCAAATAATCGTGCAGGACAGAGTTTCTCCTAATAAGGTAGCACATGACGACGAGACTGACGAACATCAGAAACATTGGTACAAAAAATCCAGGGTACAGGTAGGGGAGATGCAAATAATCAGGCAGCGTTTCCTCCAGGGTTTCCGCAAACTCTGTTTTGTTCGCGAAAGACAATGAATTAAGGGAATTAGTCACATACGAGATGCTGGAGAAATGAATGTCATCGAGAGACCGTAGAGGAAACACTCGATGGGAAATATTGGCCGTGAAAACCAGACGAATCCGGGACGGGTACGTTGTTATATTAGTGGAGCGGATATAGCATGCTTCCGCTATGGCATAGTGACCAGTAACCCGTTGATAAGTGGTACCCTCCGGGCAGATGACCGATACATAGAAGGACTGAGGGAAATAAAAATAATGCAGACCCTGAAAGTTCTTATGGAAAACAGGCGTTGGTGTTAGCTGCTTGTAAGGGCACAGGGAAAGAGCGTCAGACGCGTTCACGCGGGTGAGGGCGATCTCGCATACCCCTCCCCGAACTGGAAGGAAGGCAAAGAGAGACGCAGAGCAATAGAATCGCCCGAAGACCGTCTCCTTGCAATACTGCAAGAGTGAGTAGCTAGCCGTTGAATACAGAGCGAAATCCTTCACGATTAGAACAAGAGACGGGGACGTGTCCAGGGCCAACACACTGTCCTTTGCTGAAAAAGGGAACGGGACAATTTCGTGTGCCTCAAACACGTCCGCCGTCTGAAATGGAACATGAATGATTATGGCATCAGGGGTGAGGCTGGACTCAATCAAGGGGTAAAAATATTGACTCATGTCCGGGGTGAATAAAGGCGTCAGGCTATAATTTTGATACCCGATCTGGACAGTCGTTCTCAAATCGTGTAGAGGGAACAAGGCAGGTGTGACTCTACCGTGCGCTGCATCAACCATGTTGCTAATAACCTGCTGATTAGCCGTTGCGACGGAGTTAATGACGTTTTCCAATACATGCAAGGCCTGATCTAGGAGGAGAAACTGATTCACCTGGTCGATCTGTTTGACAACTATGTTGATAACCTCTACCATCTTATTTGTCTGCTCTAGCAGTACCGCAATGTTAGTATGCAATTGCGCAAGTTTTCTACAATTGGCATTGATCACCCTGCGATTTCGAGCAGCAAAGGAAAGTACATGAGCGTAGTGGTCCCGCAAATCGCGAACGTCCTCGTCGGTAGCCGTACCGAAAAGGAACTTTGAGGCGGACCCCACGATGTTGAGCAACCCGAGAGTGAACTGAGTGAAAACTATAATCCATGTTTACCTCATCAACTTTTCCCCGTAAGAACAGAATCCTATCCTCCAGTAGTTGAAAAAGAGTCAGAGAGTTGGTACTAGAAGGAGCCTTTGATTCCCTAGTCTTGGTAGCCCGGATGGCGTCTGCCATGCCGAGTAGTTTTTCTGAGACTATCCTGATTGTGTCCGTGGTGTTGGTCAAGGAAGTATATGGATATTTTACGAGGAGCACATCTTCTATGAGGAAGACCTCTCCTATGTGTGCCGTGAGGGCACCAGGCTTCAGGTGGATGGGTGTTGTTGCAAGCAGGGAGCCGAGGGACAACAAGATGGTCAGAAAACGCAACATCATGATCTGAAAGTGGTGGGAATGAAGTATTTAAACCCGTGGTCTCAAGTTATAGCTATGGGTGTTGGGATTATCTTGTTGAACATTTGACTCTGAGGGGGAAGTACCAATATCAAGGTCCAAAGGTGAGGGAATTACTTTCAGACGATCACTGTGAACTTCTAGACTGACTCCACTATTCGACTCGAGAACCTCGAACCGATTTCCCCTGACATTCCGAACAACTCGGTAAGGACCCACAAATTAAGCCCCCAGTTTCGAACTCCTTTCCGCTTGCTTAATCATGACTGTGTCACCCTCTATGAAATTCACCGTGACGGCCTGTTTGTGTTGTTTTGACATCATTTCAACCTTCGTAGCTTTTAACGTACACCTAAGTTCTGAGTGTATCTTGGAAAACATATGCATCTGCTGTTGTGCGTACCTATCAATGTTGTAGAGAGGTTGCTGTGGGGTTGTTAGGAAGTCGTACGGAAGACGTTTCTCCACCCCATGCAAGATGTAGTAGGGATACTTCCCCGTAGAGTCGTTTACCGACGTATTTATGGAAGCGGCTATATGCGATAGCCAATCCTCCCAATTATCGTGGAGATCGTTCACGATAGGCCTGAGGACCTGTAAGATTTTCCTATTAGCCCTCTCCGCCAACCCATTAGCAGCTGGGTGGTAAGCTGTGATGAAGGATTGCGTGATGTTAAACTGAGCGCATATTTCGCTCAAT
Organism: Eriocheir sinensis; assembly: GCF_024679095.1. Taxonomy (NCBI): domain Eukaryota; kingdom Metazoa; phylum Arthropoda; class Malacostraca; order Decapoda; family Varunidae; genus Eriocheir; species Eriocheir sinensis. The sequence goes on from NC_066570.1 coordinate 11,360,968, forward strand.
ACTGAGTTCCTAAACTCGGTGCCATTGTCACTCAGAAGAATTCGAGGAGACGAATGTGGACACAACACGTGAGTCACGAGGGCATGGGCCACGCGTGTGGCTGTCTTGTCCTTGAGAGGCGCTAGAACTAGAAACCTAGAGAACTGGTCGACGCACACCAATAAGTAGCGCGAGCCATGTTGGCTCTGGGGGAGCTGTAGTAAGTCTATATTAACAACATCCCATGGCGCCTCTGGTACTGGGTATTGCAACATAGGTGCTGGCCCTTTGACGGACCCCTTGTGCTTAGCACAAACGACGCAATGTGCGACATGTTTTTCTACATCAACCCGTAATGTGGGCCAGTAGAATTTTCGTCTGGTGACAGATAGCGTCTTGTCTCTTCCTGGGTGACCCGCAATGGGAGTGTTATGGACCAGCTTAAGCGTCACGGGGACGTATTTGTCTGGGATGACCAGTTGGTCTATAGGTACCGGTTTGGTTGGCCATGACCTACAAAGGAGGTTGTCCTCTGATAGGAAGAATTGTGAAAAGGGAACTGGCCATTCAGGAAGGTTTGATTCGTCTCCCGACTCGAGGGCGTAAATTAACCTCTTCCACACAGGGTGGTCACGCTGAGCAGTGTAGCTCAGGTGAAGTGAAGTTGTGGATGACCTCTGGGTGGTAATCGCGCCTATCGGAACATTCCGAGATAAGGCATCTGCGACCACATTTGTTTTCCCGGTGATGTATTTTATCTCCGGATTGTATGCTTGGATCGTTAAGAACCATCTTGCCAGACGACCGTGTAGGTTTTTTCCCTTGAAAAGATCAGTTATGGCCGCGCGGTCCGTAAACACCACAATTTTGTACCCCATCACAATGTCACGAAAATGCTTCAGAGCCCACACAATGGCAAGAGCCTCTAGGTGGGTAACAGAATAGTTCTTTTCCGGAGCTGTAAGTACTCGACTGGCGAACGCTATCACATGCTTTTTGCCGGACATATCTGTTTGCATCAGCGCGGCTCCTACTCCACTAGCCGAAGCGTCGGTACAAAGCTGAAAAGGGGTCCTTGAAATCCGGAAAGACAAGGACCGGAGCCCGTGTAAGCGCTTTCTTTAAATCCTCAAAACTCGTTTGTTGAGCTGGGAGCCACTGAAATGGTACGTCTTTCTTTAAAAGATGGGTTAGGGGACTCGCGAGCTGCGAAGTCCTTAATGAAAGGCCTGTAATAACCTGCGACACCCAAGAAAGACCGTACCTTGTCCGCAGACGTTGGCTGAGGGAACTCGGCAATAGCCTTTATATTGTCGTCCACTGTATGGATGCCGAATTCGTCCACGACATGCCCCAAGAACTTGATCCGAGGCTTTAAAAATTCACATTTGGTGATTTTGAGCTTTAATCCGACCTCTTGAAGGCTGTGTAGGACTGCTTTTAGTGTTTCCATGTGTGCATGCACGTCTTTACTTGCTATGATGATGTCGTCTAAATACACATAGACAGAGTTGCCCAGCAAGTCACCAAAAATACTGTTCATTGTCCTTTGGAAGGTCAAGGGAGCTCCTTTGAGCCCGAACGGCATCCTCGTCTACTCATAGTGGCCATGAGGCGTGCTGAAAGCCGTTATTTCACGTGACTCGGGGGCCATGGGCAGTTGCCAGTAGCCACTGACCAGATCAAGACTCGTAAAGACTTTATTTCCTCTACCGAGACACATCAGAAGATCTCTAAGAACGGGAAGCGGAAAATGATCATCCACGGTCGCGGTGTTCACACGCCGGAAATCAATCACAGGACGATAAGAGCCGTCTTTCTTTGGAACCAGGAACAAGGGCGAATTCCACGGGGAATTCGATTCTTTGATGACACCTTGTTCTAACATTTCAGAGATAAGTTGTTGCACCACCTCCCTCTGACTGTGGGGGAGCTTGTACGCATTGATATATACAGGATTTGTATTGGGTTTTAACTTAATGTGGTGTTCAGCACACTGCGTAACTCCAAGCGGCTCGCCTGGTAGAGCAAGCGCCCCCCGATAATGCTCCAGAAGCTGGACTAAGGTTGGCTTAATTTCGGAATAGTGTGCAACTTTGAGGACCGCCTCTAAATGAGCTGTGTCTTGTTCGGGAGAAGCCTGACACGCCGAGGATATGCCGGAACCTTGGGCTGAAGGGTCTTCAGCTGGTTCCGGGGCGACATTTCTTCCATACACTAGACACTGGCATAATCGAACACCGTGTTTTAAGGATACAGGGGATCCAGACGTGTTTATTACCAATGCCTCTGCAAAACCTCCCTCCTTGACTGTTGCAAGAGTTACCTCCACCGTCACGCGGTGTACGTGAGGAACTCCGTCGATACACACATCACTGCCCGCCGGAGGGGCGTTAGGCAAACGGATTTTAACAAGTTTTGCAGCACGATCCGGAACTATATGAGGACCTTCTACGACTGCCGTTACTGTCCGCCACAAGTCTGCAATGGTTTCGTGTGGTTTGACCGTAAGAGGGGACACTTGGGCGGTGGCAGCCCCTGAGTCTGTGGTGTGTTGGTCATTTTCCACCTCTGAGGGTGAGATTACAGTTGACAGAGGCGATGGATTGACCATCCCCTGTATGCGTCGGCCTTGATACACGATCGCGTTGCTTACAGGGTTTATGGCGATGTGCAGGTCTTTCATGGCGTTCAATCCTAAGATCCCATCCACAGGTAAAGCAAACCTGCTAGAGACATAAAAGAAATCTCGAAAGGGACATACTTTTTCATGTAAGCTGACTGTTAGCGGTACTCGCCCAAGAAATCCCAAAGTGGTGCCCGTCACGCCTACCACATTCAGGTCGTTCTCTTGGAGCGGCCAATTTTCCCCACTCGCTTGTCGTGTCAGTGACCTGTAAGCGGAGTCGGATATGACATTGACTGTGGCACCTGTGTCAACCGCTAAGGTGAGTGAAGTGTTGCCCACCTTGCAAGGGAGGGCAATTATGCTTGTCCGTCCCAAGGCGGCAATGACGGAGTCAAGTTGCTCCCAATTAGTATTTTCCTTAAGGGACACTTGGATATACGCCTCGGGGCTGTCACGAAGTCATGTCTTTTTATTCTGAGAAGAGGAGTGTGGTTTACTGTCCGCTGAGGACTTGTACTTCTGTTCCTCCTTGGCCTTTTGTATTGCAGAACAACTGTCTGAATCATGAAAACAATTCCCGTGGATATGGCAAAAGGCAGCCTTCCGCTGATGGTTTGGCCTAGGGTTCCTGTGTGATGAATGATGCCCGCCCCTGTAACCTCCTGACCTCCTATCTGAGCCCCGTCTCGAATGTGTTGATTCCCTACGTTTCGCGAAACAAGAATGTTCAGAATGTCCTGATTGTTTGCAAAAACTACAGGTGAGAGAGACCTTACTTTGAGCCTGCAATACTGCGGCTGGTGCGAGGGGATGCTGGTGAGGGTGTCCTTGAACCTTGAGTGGGTTGTAAGTATGCAGACGAACCCGGGGGTGAACGAATTCTGCGGCCTGTAATTGATAAATAATGAGTGCCTGAACATAAGATTACCTTAGTAAATTCACCGGTTGTGGTATCGTGTTCCAGTCCCTCTTCACTTGAAGGACGAGCCAACTGTTGAAAGGCGTCGCCGAGTTTAGCGAGAGTGTCTTTGGTCATACTATGGTGTAAATCATTTACAAAATAGGAGCATATGTTGATAGCTGTAAATATGAACCAATAAACGGAACGCGTATGAATGAATAGTTTGCGTTGAAACCCTAAAAAGGCAAGAAAGAATGGCTAGCAAGGTGCCTGTATAGACGTAATAGAAGTTAAGGTTATAATGGAATGCCCTAATGATATGGGTATAATGAAAGAATAACTATATAAACAAAGTGGTATGTTAAGTGAGTATACCATTGATGCTCACGTTTTCTCTCGAGCGGTGAAAAGAAAACGGAGGCAGGGCACACTGATGAAGATTAACTTTGATCAGGGAAATCACACTATACTCAATAGACTCGCTAGCAAACAATAAGAAAGAATCAATATCGTATCCGAATGAACGTTACTCCCACAATTATGACTGATTAACAGCGTTAGGAACACAGAAAAAAAAAAATCGTGCCCCTGCACGGACAATAATGAAAATAGGCCGAGTCGGCATATTTGGACAAGAAGGGAATATCCACAAATACCAAGATTAATCAGCTGATGTAGTGGAGAGGGCGACGGCTTGTGATGCCCTGGGTGACGTGCAGTCGTTGTAGGCGCGTCAGGAAACCTCGGCCGCTGCCACAGCGGCGGTGAGAGGTGAGGGATGGGCTGACATCGGAGGACTCGCCATGGAGGTTGAAAAACTGCTGACCCAGCAATTTGAGCGGCCGCGGCTGCGGGAGCCGGTACACTGCCGCCAGACGTATGATGGCCGCGTCGTCCTTGTTATAGTAAGAGATGGGCGGCGGTGGCAGACAAGACGACTTGGGTGTGTAACCTCTTGAGAAGACGCCTTGCAAGAAACGGTAGTGGGAACAGCTTGCAGTCACCGGGAGATGTCCGCGGGTACCCTTGCTGACTGTTTGCCGGAAGAGGTTTGGGCCGATGCTCCCGGCAGCGGCGGTGGTGCCGCCAGCTGTGGAGCGAGGGGCAGGCGGGGTGTCCCAAGGTCAGCGGGGCGTGCCTCCTCCTTGCTGGTGTGAATACTTCCGCCGTATCGTGGAGTGGCTTGCAGTGTTCGTAGCAGTGCTGGCTTGAAGCGGGGGAGCGGCTTGTAGATTGTGGCCCTCGCGGTCGGCTGCGTAGGCCGGAGGGTGTGCTCGGGGCTTGTAGGCTTGACGCCTGTAGAGTTGCTTGAAGCTGGTGTGCTCGAGGCTTGTAGGCTGTAGAGCCTGTAGGCTTGTAGCTGGTGTGCTCGAGGCTTGTAGGCTGTAGAGCCTGTAGGCTTGTAGCTGGTGTGCTCGAGGCTTGTAGGCTGGACGCCTGTAGAGTTGCTTGTAGCTGGTGTGCTCGAGGCTTGTAGGCTGGACGCCTGTAGAGTTGCTTGTAGCAGGTGTGCTCGAGGCTTGTAGGCTGGACGCCTGTAGAGTTGCTTATAGCTGGTGTGCTCGAGGCTTGTAGATGGCGCCTTGTGAGTTGCACGTAGGTGGCGACTTGTGAGATGCTTGTAGCTGGCGCCTTGTGAGTTGCACGTAGGTGGCGACTTGTGAGATGCTTGTAGCTGGCGCCATGTGAGTTGCACGTAGGTGGCGACTTGGGAGATGCTTGTAGCTGGCGCCTTGTGAGTTGCACGTAGGTGGCGACTTGGGAGATGCTTGTAGCTGGCGCCTTGTGAGTTGCACGTAGGTGGCGACTTGGGAGATGCTTGTAGCTGGCGCCTTGTGAGTTGCACGTAGGTGGCGACTTGGGAGATGCTTGTAGCTGGCGCCTTGTGAGTTGCACGTAGGTGGCGACTTGGGAGATGCTTGTAGCTGGCGCCTTGTGAGTTGCACGTAGGTGGCGACTTGGGAGATGCTTGTAGCTGGCGCCTTGTGAGTTGCACGTAGCGGGCGCCTTGTGAGATGCCGCGGACGGCTGGTGCGTTGCCGCGGACGGCAGGTGCGTTGCCGCGGACGGCAGGTGCGTTGACTCCTTCTTCCCTTGTTCGCCTGTCCCCGGAGTTTGTTGGTGAGTTCTCGTGGCTTGGAGGAGAACGAGGTAGCGAAGGCACAGGCGCGGGGTGACCGCTGCCAACCAAATGTAACGGGCTTGTCGGGGGGCGTTTAAAGGGTGTTGATTAAGACTTCAGCTTCCTTAACAAGGGTCCACCAGGTCTTGCTGCCCACCCCTGGCCCGCACAGCTTGCCTCGGAGGTCTCTTTCCCACCTCCGTTTCGCCCATTTACTGGTGGCCACCATATTTTTGCACGCTGCTCGATGCAGGGCTTTGTTGCGGCGGGTTGGGCTCCTTTTGTAGCGGAGCCACGCAGAATATTTTCTTTCTGCAGCAAGGCGGCAGCGGTAACCAAACCAGGGCTGATCGGTGGGCTTGGAGGTGTACTGGCGGTGTGGAATGTGCTCTCATTGGAGAGCTTTGAGACGTTCAGTAAAGGCCTTTGCCATGGGCTCTGCTCGCCCAGACAGAAGGGTGTGCCAGTCTGTCTGCTGCAGGTCTCTTTTAAGGGAGGGCCAGTCAGCTCTGTCCCACAGCCAGATAGTGTGGGAAGTGGCCTCATCCCGCGCCACGCCCACGTCTCCTCGGGTCAGGATGACGTGGTGGTCAGAGCTGCCTACCGGCCCAAGCTATCTCTCTCTCTCTCTCTCTCTCTCTCTCTCTCTCTCTCTCTCTCTCTCTCTCTCTCTCTCTCTCTCTCTCTCTCTCTCTCTCTCTCTCTCTCTCTCTCGCGATCAGAAGTGGTATTGGACCTTTAACAAACAGCGACGGTGCACTAGTGACTGACAGCCAACACATTGCAAACCTCTTAAACAATTACTTTTCCTCGGTGTTTAATACTAACAGTCTTCCTCTCGCTACCACCAACACCAGTACTATTGTAAATCTCGAGCATGCATTGCCTAATTTTGAAATAACAACCGATGAAGTCCTTAAAGCTCTCCATTCACTTAAAACAAATAAAAGTCCCGGACCCGACAAAGTATATTCTATACTGCTTAAAGAGACAAAGAACGAAACACTCTCCTCCCTCACTACCGTATTCAATATGTCCTTCCGACAAGGCATCGTCCCTTCGGATTGAAAAAAGGCTAACGTGACACCGATTTTTAAGAAAGGAGACAAAAAAAATACCTGGTAACTACCAACCCATTAGTCTAACTTCAATTGTAGGAAAGCTACTTGAGAGCATAATTAGCGACAAAATTGTGAGTTACCTCGAAAGCCACTCATTAATAGGGGATTCACAACATGGCTTCCGTAGCAAAAGATCCTGCCTGTCAAACCTACTGACCTTTATAACGATCTCTTCTCAGTTTATGACGTAACCAAACCATTGGACGTAGTCTTTCTTGATTTCCAGAAAGCGTTTGATAAAGTCCCACATCATAAATTACTTTATAAATTAAATCAAATAGGCATTGACTGTCAAGTAAACCAATGGATCGCGAATTCGTTGATCAACAGACAACAAAGAGTTGTGATTGACGGATTTAACTCAGAGTGGGCGCCGGTCACTAGTGGCGTCCCTCAGGGCTCGGTTCTTGGCCCAGTGCTCTTCATTATTTACATCAACGATGTGGATGTTGGACTCAATAATCGCATTAGTAAATTTGTAGACGACACAAAGATTGGTAACTCGGTTCTCACTGACGAAGACAGGCAAAGCCTGCAAGAGGATTTGCACAAAATTTCAGCATGGTCGGATAAATGGGAGATGCCCTTTAACGTAGACAAGTGCCAGGTCCTTCAAGTTGGAAAAAAAAAAAAAGAAGTTCGACGACGAAATGCGCGGCGTTAAACTCACAAGCGTTCAATGCGTTAAGGAACTGGGGGTCAAAATCGCGTCAAACCTCAATTTCTCACATCAATGCATCGATGCAGCAAATAAAGCGAACAGAATGTTGGGCTTGATTAAAAGAAGCTTTCTATTCAAGAATAAAGATGTAATACTTCCGCTCTACAATAGTTTAGTCAGACCCCACTTGGAATATGCGGTACAGTTTTGGTCTCCCCACCATGCAAAGGACATTGCTAAACTAGAAGGTGTTCAGCGTCGAGCAACAAAAATGATCCTTTCCTTGCGCAACAAATCCTACGAAGAAAGGCTTTCCACCCTTAACATGTTCTCTCTTGAGAAACGTCGCCTCCGAGGAAAACTGATCGAATGTTTTAAAATACTTAATAGTTTCACAAATGTAGACAGAACAAAATTGTTTATGATCGATGACACTTTGCGAACGAAGAACAATGGCATAAAACTCAAATGTAGACGAGTAAATTCAGACTGCACCAAATTTTTCTTCACCAACGTTGTAGTGCGAGAATGGAATAAGCTCCCACCATCAGTGGTCCAATGTAACACGATTGACTCCTTTAAAAACAAGCTCGACCGTCACTTCCTAGAACTTAATATTAACTAGAGTAGAAAAGCAACGTTTTGGAGCCATCTGATTAATATAAAATCACTTAGGTTTAAGGACAGACCACCTAGTCTGGACCATGGGGTCTGTGTGGTCTGATTTTCTATGTAATTCTTTGTAATTCTCTCTCTCTCTCTCTCTCTCTCTCTCTCTCTCTCTCTCTCTCTCTCTCACACCCGACCTCTGCTGAGAGAAGGTCGTGACCTCACCCCGCTGCGCCCCACAACATCGCTTGCCCTGTGTTTTCGTCGTGCTCTTGGGCGTTTGTGTGTTCTCGCTTGTGGACCTTGTGTGTTGCCTGTGATTTCCCGACACGTGTTTGGTGTGTGTTCGCTTGTGGTTTCTGCCTGTGGTTGCCTCTGTGATTTGTGTTTCCGGTGTTTTTGCGTGTGATCTGGCTGTCTCCGGGTGTTCTGCGTGGGTTTCAGAGTGATTCAAGTGTGTTGTGTTTCCGGTGTTTTGCGTGATCTGGCTGTTTCCGGGTGTTCTGCGTGGGTTTCAGAGTGATTCAAGTGTGTTGTGTTTCCGGTGTTTTGCGTGTGATCTGGCTGTTTCCGGGTGTTCTGCGTGGGTTTCAGAGTGATTCAAGTGTGTTGTGTTTCCGGTGTTTTGCGTGTGATCTGGCTGTTTCCGGGTGTTCTGCGTGGGTTTCAGAGTGATTCAAGTGTGTTGTGTTTCCGGTGTTTTTGCGTGTGATCTGGCTGTTTCCGGGTGTTCTGCGTGGGTTTCAGAGTGATTCAAGTGTGTTGTGTTTCCGGTGTTTTTGCGTGTGATCTGGCTGATTCTAAGTGTACTGCGTGGGTTTCAGAGCGTTTTGAGTGTGCTGTTTTGTTTCCGGTGTTTCTGCGTGTGATTTGGCTGTTTTCGAGTGTTCTGCGTTTCGAGTGTGTTGTGTTTCCAGTGCTTTTACGTGTGATTTGGATGTTTATAGTGCTCTGCGTGGGTTTCAGAGTGTTTTGAGTGCTGTTGTACTTCCGGTGTTTTTATGAGTGACTTGAGGGTGTTTAGTCGTGCTTGTGCTTGGGTTTCTGAGTGTTTCGTGTGTCCTGAGTGTGACTTTGTGTTCCTGAGTGTCTCACGTGATTTGGGTGTGTCGACAACCCACCTTTGAATTCCTGAGGATTCAATCTGCTCCTCCTCACTACACCTCTTTAAATCCCTAGAGGATTAACACTTCCTACACCCCTTTCCTCACCTCACCTAAGCCCCCCCACCCTCGATAACCTCAACTCCCTTATGCTCCTCGACATCCCATAGCGGATTAGCCCTTCCTTCTCCTCCCTCACCTCCACATATTTCTAAGCCCTCCCCCCCTCACTCACCTTACCTCACATCCTATTTACCCATCCCTTCACCCACCTTACCTCGCCTCTTTCTTAACCATTCTTGTTCTCACACACCTCACTCACCTCACATCCCTTCCACTTACCTCCTTTCCCAAACTCCCTCTCACTCATCTCACCTATTTCCTAACCCTCCTTGATCTCACACACCTCACTCACAGCCTCTATGTCCCCCTCTTTACTCACCTCACATCTCTTCCTACTCCTCCTCTCTCCCACCTCACTTATTTCCTAACCCTCCTTGATCTCACACACCTCACTCACCGCCTCCCTTCCCCTCTTTACTCACCTCACATCCCTTCCTACTCCTCCTCTCTCGCACCTCACCTATTTCCTAACCCTCCTTGATCTCACACACCTCTCTTTCCCCCTCTTTACTCACCTCACATCCCTTCCTACTCCTCCTCTCTCTCACTTTTCCTCCATTACTAAACTACCTCTCACACACCTCACCCCCTTTCCTAACCCCCTTCACTCTGTGTTTTTATCTCTTTCATTTCAGCTAAGATGGCGCCTAAGAAGTGCAGTACTTGTAACGGTAGCTTCTCAGCTCACTTTTTTACAGGGCGTTCTGCTGTCTGTCGACTGTGTCTGTCCAGGCAGCATCTCGAGACAAGACTGCAGGAGCAGGAAGAGAAGATGGAAGAAGGCCAGAATAAAATAATAGAGCTTTCTCTCACCAGGCAGCATCTCGAGACCAGACTGCAGGAGCAAGAGGAGAAGATGGAAGCAGGTCAGAATAAAATAATAGAGCTTTCTCGCACTGTTGCCTCCTTGCAGGAATTCATCCAGGCTAACGTTGCTGTGGTGCCAAACCCTTCTCCATTCTCCAACCGCCCCCTTGCCCTCAGCGGTACCGTCGACACCAGCGGACAACACCAAGCAGCGGGAGGATGCTAGTGGCACCGACCATGATGGCTTCACCGTCGTGAATGGAGGAGCCAAACCAGCCAGACAAGCGATTTATCCTGTTCATTGCTTCAACAGGTTTGCCATTCTGGAGGAGGAGGACGAGCAGGAGAGCACCTTCCTGGTGGGTGACTCCATGATTCGCCAGCAGGTCGTTGAGTTCTGCGGCAGAGTTCCTCGTCGAAGACGGAACTATTGCTATCCTGGTGCTGGGATCGACGACATAACTACTGCTCTTGAGGAGATCTCCCCCCAGGCTACTAATGATTCACTGTTTGTTATTCACACAGGTACGAACGACATCACCACGACCCGGTCTGAGGAACTGGAGAACTACCGTAGGCTCATCCAGCAGTATAAGACTAGATCCCCTAACATTTTGATTTCAGGAGTTCTACCACGGACTTGGGCGGAGAGCGACTTTTTCAGTAAGGCCTTCAGCCTAAACAACCGCTTACAGACTCTTTGTAGGGAGCTTGACGTGGAGTTTCTAAACGCATTGGACAATTTCTATGGACAAAATGAGCTCTTCCACAGGGACGGATTGCACCTTTCTCCCATCGGGGCAGCCAGACTCGGAAGGCTCCTCAACGAAGCAGTGCGTGTCATCCGAACAAAAAACGAGTCACGGCCACGTCCCTCCACCCCACCCGTGTAAATAGACGCCGTGCATCGCAACAAACCCGTAACCGTGATCCCGCAAGTACCACCACCTCTATTACTAAGCCTCTAGATAACTTAAAAATCCTTAGTTTCAATGCGCGTAGCCTAAGAAACAAATTTGATGAACTGAGATGTCTAGCTTTAACAGAAAATTTTGACATAATTGCTATAACCGAAACATTTATCGACACCACAAATATTGATTTAAGTTCCGAATACAACATAGATGGCTACAGACTCTTCAACAAAGATCGTGTAAACCGCAGAGGCGGTGGCGTCGCCCTTTATGTCAAAAGCTATTTGCAACCCACTGACAAAACACCGGGAAACAGTAACGTTGAACATTTGTGCGAGTAAACATTGCAAAAGTCAACTTAAATATATCTGTCACCTACAGACCTCCCGGGCAATCACTGATGACGACCTTGAACTGTACAGCGTCTTAAGGCAGTCACTTAATAACAGCGACTCACTGATATTAGGACACTTTAACCTCCCCCATATCGACTGGGCGACACTGTCAGGTACAGAAGGCGAGTCACATAGAATGATCGAATTTCTAGAAGAAAATTATCTAAGCCAAATGGTTTCTGAGCCAACTCGACAAAATAATATACTCGACCTTGTTATAACGACCCAAGATAACCTAATCAGTAGTGTCACGGTAGGAGAACACCTCGGTTCTTGCGATCATAAATTAGTGCGCGTCGACATTAAAGCTCAATCATCAGTGACTGAAAATAAAGTAAAGGTGCCCAATTTCAAAAGAGCTAACTTCGTAGAAATCCGACAAAAACTAACAGAAATACAACTATCAGATGACGGCAACGTAGAGGAAGCCTGGCTAAGCCTTAAAAATCACTTACTCACTCAGCAGAACACATTCGTCCCTTTGTGCGAGAAGCGAATTAACACTAATAAAAGCCCACCGTGGTTTAATAGCGAAATTAAACAATCAGTCAATGAGAGAAAATTGTTTTACAGGTTAAAGAAAGAACAAAGCACGCCCGAAAACATTAGACTTTATAATGATGCCAGGCGACGAGTAAAAAGACTAGTAGGTCAGGCAAAGCGTAGATACGAAGAAAATATTGCAGCCAACTGTAAAAATAATCTGAAATCTTTCTTCAGTTACATAAACAACAGAAAGGCGATCAAAAGTGGTATTGGACCTTTAACAAACAGCGACGGTGCACTAGTGACTGACAGCCAACACATTGCAAACCTCTTAAACAATTACTTTTCCTCGGTGTTTAATACTAACAGTCTTCCTCTCGCTACCACCAACACCAGTACTATTGTAAATCTCGAGCATGCATTGCCTAATTTTGAAATAACAACCGATGAAGTCCTTAAAGCTCTCCATTCACTTAAAAAAATAAAAGTCCTGGACCTGACAAAGTATATCCAACTCTGCTGAAAGAAACAAAGAGCGAGATACTCTCCTCCCTCACAACCGTATTCAATATGTCCTTGCGACAAGGCATCGTCCCTTCAGATTGGAAAAAGGCTAACGTGACACCGATTTTCAAGAAAGGAGACAAAAAAGTACCAGGTAATTACAGGCCCATTAGTCTAACTTCGGTTGTAGGTAAGCTACTTGAGGGCATAATTAGAGACAAAATTGTGAATTACCTTGAAAGCCACTCATTGATTGGGGACTCACAACATGGCTTCCGAAACAAAAGATCCTGCCTATCAAACCTATTAACCTTTTATAACGACCTCTTCACTGTTTATGACATAACCAAATCACTGGACGTAGTCTATCTTGATTTCCAGAAAGCGTTTGATAAAGTCCCGCATCATAAATTACTTTACAAATTAAAGCAAGTAGGTATTGACGGTCAAGTAAACCAATGGATCGCGAATTGGTTGAGCAACAGACAACAAAGAGTAGTGATTGACGGATTTAACTCAGAGTGGGCGCCGGTCACTAGTGGCGTCCCTCAGGGCTCGGTTCTTGGCCCAGTGTCTTCATTATTTACATCAACGACGTGGATGTTGGACTCAATAACCGCATTAGTAAATTTGCAGACGACACAAAGATTGGCAACTCGGTTCTCACTGACGAAGACAGGCAAAGCCTCCAAGAGGATTTGCACAAAATTTCAGCTTGGTCGGATAGATGGGAGATGCCCTTTAACGTACACAAGTGCCAGGTCCTTCAAGTTGGAACGAGGAATAAGAAGTTCGAATACGAAATGCGCGGCGTTAAACTCAAAAGCGTTCAATGCGTCAAAGACTTGGGGGTCAAAATCGCGTCAAACCTCAAATTCTCACAGCAATGCATCGATGCAGCAAATAAAGCGAACAGAATGTTGGGCTTCATTAAAAGAAACTTTGTATTCAAGAATAAAGATGTAATACTCCCGCTCTACAACAGTTTAGTCAGACCCCACTTGGAATATGCGGTACAGTTTTGGTCTCCCCACCATGCAAAGGATATTGCTAAATTAGAAGGTGTTCAGCGTCGGGCAACGAAAATGATCCCTTCCTTGCGCAACAAATCCTAAGAAGAAAGGCTTTCTACCCTTAACATGTTCTCTCTTGAGAAACGTCGCCTCCGAGGAAAACTGATCGAATGTTTTAAAATACTTAATGGTTTCACGAATGTAGACAGAGCAACATTGTTTATGATCGATGACACTTTGCGCACGAGGAACAATGGCGTAAAACTCAGATGTAGACAAGTAAATTCAGACTGCACCAAATTTTTCTTCACCAACGTTGTAGTGCGAGAATGGAATAAGCTCCCACCATCAGTGGTCCAGTGTAACACGATTGACTCCTTCAAAAATAAGCTCGACCGTCACTTCCTTCTACTTAATATCAACTAGAGTAGAAATGCAACGTTTTGGAGTCTTCTGATTAATGTAAAATCACTTAGGTTTAAGGACAGACCACCAAGTCTGGACCATGGGGTCTGTGTGGTCTGATTTTCTATGTAAATCTATGTAATCTCTCTCTCTCTCTCTCTCTCATGGGTCCAGGAAGGGTTTGGGAATAACCTACCTAGGACATGAGTGCTTGCTTTAATATATCCTACAGGGACATGCAGGCCCTTTATAATAAATCATTATTATTATTATTAAAACAATAAACATAATAATGATAATAATAATGATAATAATAATAATAATAATAATAATAATAATAATAATAATAATAATAATAATAATAATAATAATAATAATAATAATAATAATAATAATAATAATAATAATAATAATAATAATAATAATAATAATAATAATAATAATAATAATAATAATAATAATAATAATAATAATAATAATAATAATAATAATAATAATAACAGTCAGTAACAACAAGAATAACACCAATAATGATGTAATAATAATAATAATAATAATAATAATAATAATAATAATAATAATAATAATAATAATAATAATAATAATAATAATAAAAATTATATAAATAATAATAAGAACAATAATAATAATGATAATCATAATTGGTTGGAGTAGGTAGGAAGACACCTACCGAACGGGCGCAAGCCACTCCCGGTGAGGTAGCTATATATGGGAAGTGAGGAGGGTGCTGAAGCCCTCCATAGACCCTTCACATTACCTCATTAACCGTTTCCCTATTGTCTCATCTACACCAGAGAGTAGTTCAGCATGCTCTCTAAAGACAGATCCTCTTCTACCACATCACACTACATTCACACAACACTCACACCTTTTCCCAAAATTCAAAATTTAAAATGGCGTTCAACAATAGTGCCTCGGAGTCCCCGCCTAGGGGGGGGGGAGACCGCAAATTCCCCCAGGGAGGACTCCCCTTCTGGCTGCCGACTTGAGAGGTGTCTTGATAACTCCTCGAACCTATTTCTTATCAATTTCTGCAACATTCGCGGTTTTCGTTCTAATTTTCATTCTGTGGAACACCATCTCTTCTCCTCTAAACCTCACCTTCTTTTGAATTTTTAACCAGTTGTATATAGTTTTACAATATAGTTCATTATTTTACCCTGTTTTTAATTAAATACTGTTTGGTATAGTTTTAAAATGTAGTGTATTTAATATTTCATTCGGCGCCACATGACCTTGCAGTTGCGGCGCCCCTGATAATCAATCAACCTCCCGTGCTGATAGTATGTCAACATGATTTGCTGTTGGATGTAATACAAACATACTGCAATATGAGTATAAACGTCTGGTAGCTTGATAAGCAAGACCTTTTGAAATGACTGATCGAAAATCGTTAGGCACGAAATCGTCGCGCATGCATTAAAAACACTATTAACAAGCAGCAACGTGTCATTTACTATAAAGCTCACGCCAAGCCAAGCCACCTCGTGTAAGTAGTTCGTAACACAACATATAGCAGGGTGTTCTGTTGCGATCTAACATATCCAAAGATGATAGGAAGCTATTTCAATTTCCCTCTCCCAGATACTCACTTCTCGGACATGCAAGACTACGCTGGAGAGCTTCGCGAAACAAGATCACTAAACGGATCAAGGGTCTTTTAAATATTCATGGGAGGATTAAGGTTATAGACCCTGTCAGTGTTACGAAGAACCCGGAAGAGTACCGCTTCACTAATGCAAACATACTCTCCAGGGGGCTTCACAAAGTAATAACCATCGACTTCCTGATAGTGTAGCGAGGAGCGCTGGCGGGAACGAACACTCGCAAGGCTGCCCAGCTCAGCGCTCCCGCCTTAGTAACACTCGCCCAAGGACTCACAGGAAATCAACCAGGCCTCATAAGAATCGGACTCAAGAAAACTAAATAACTGTCCTTGCTTGATGCGGAAACGCCTCACAAAGTTGAAGAAAGTCCCGGAAAACCTGGTAATCTAATCGTCAGACCCTCAATAAAAAAAAATCATAGCGACACTGAACGACCTATCTCGCAGAGGCCCGGTCAGTACTGCCTCAGACAGGACGGCATACAGCAGCAGCCACAAACAATGAGGCAGACGCGAATGCTCCTCTTCTTTGTGGGGATCATGAAAGCGTTGGGCTTCTTTCCTTTCCGCCTTAACCTTACACGGAAGCCCGCGGCAGCCACCCTCAGCGTGCCCCTCCTGGTGTACAGCATCCTCCTGACTGTGATTCTGTGGGGTTTCTCTGTTTACGTTATACTCATCACCATCCCCTCTTATCTCACGGAGAATTCCGGGTTGCAGTATATAATATTATGTTTCATGAATGTCAGTTATGTGATCTGTGCCCTCCTGTTCCCAATGTACTTCCTTCTACTGAGGCCGAAGACTCGCCAAGCCATTAGCTTCGTTGCTGGAGTTTCACGATCAGCAACTTTCTCATCTCACAGAAAATAAATTTGACAAGGCAGCATTGTGCCATTCAATTTTACTTGTGTTTGTGACAATATTTTTCCTTTCGACTGAAACGGGCCCTGGCTGGTTACGAACCACAACCGCCCTTCATGAATGTTGGTATGTCTTGCCAGCACGTTTCATTCCTGTTATCTTCTATAATGCCTTGTTCAAACTTCTTTCTCTTATGCTTGCCGCCGCCTTCACTCCTTTAGAAAAAGTCATTTGTAGAGTAAGTTCCCAAATAAGGGTTGGCCGAAACTCGTCGGCGTGGGGCGACAACACAGCTACGAGTGTACCTCCGCGTGACACAAACAGCCACACTGGGCTAACAAGAGTGTCAGAAAACAAAGACAACAAAGCAATTCCCATGGAAGTGTTCAGCGGAAGTGCAGTGCATCCTAAATTCACCCTGTGGAGGTCCATAACGCCGTCCCTCCCCCAGCAGGAGGCAGATGCCATTCTTTTTGCCCGACGCAGCATGATCTTCATGGAAGGAGTGGAGGCGGCCATGGCGAGTTTCCTCTCCCTGCTGATCTGTATGCAGCTGTTGCTGGATTGTACTTTGGACGTCATCTTCATGATATTCATCATACTGAAGAACACACAGCATTTATTGTTCGCCAAATCTGTCATGTACACAGTAGTCGTGTCGCTGCGGATTTTCCTTGTGCTGGAGGCGCCCGAGAGCTACCGCAAAAAGGTGAGCGGGGCGGGGCGTCCATCTTCCAAGAGGGGCTGCTGCTCCATGCAGTGACTGTCTGTACTAAACTTTCAGATAGTCTTAAATTATATAGGGTTTCTCAGCCTTTTCCCCCACCAAGTAGCCCCGAGTTATCAGGTCATCGATCTGATAATACCCTGAAATAAGGTTTCCTGCTAATAGACGCTGAATATTGAATGCTATTGTATCAATACTATAATATAAGTCACATACAGTGGTAATACAATAGATTTTATAACATGTTTGAAATTATTACGACATAATGGAGCATTTAAGCATTATCATCATAATCAGTGGACAAAGCCTCTAAACAGGAGCGTAACCAAAATTAGTTAAATGAAGGGAATACATGTTTATCAGCCAAGTTCCCTGTTCAATCTCTCCTGTAAATCCTCGGGGGCTCACGAGGCCCAGGCTGCGGGTCTCGGACTGTAGCCCATAGCAGTCCCCCGCACAGCATAGGTTAGGTCGGCGACTGTTTTTGCCAATATATGCCCTGCCCTCTCATGGAAAGGCAGAAGAAAAGTCAAGGTAACTAGCAATACCATTGACATCAATTACAACAACAACTATAGCAGCTGCTGCTGTTACTACACTACTACTACAACTGACAATGAGAGTCAGCGCGCGACCTTCCTTGGGTTCACACGTGACTTTGCCCCGCTGCTGTGTGGTGCCAACTCGCTCTTTCCTCTGTTTTCCTCTGCTTTCGCGGTGTGAGGCGTTCTGTGCTTGTGAGCTGCTGCTGTACTGGAGGACTACAAAACCAGGAGGATTACCCTGCCTTCTACTACAGACCGCTAAGTGTTCTGATTTAGTATTTACTTAGTTAGATAGTGATCCACAGTTACTCCTAGGACAAGTGTATTAAGCTTCCTACATCTACACTAAATTCAACATTCTTTCACGCCAACCCAGTGCTACACGGTTTTATATTGCTTTTGTGTTTTTTATATTGCTTTTGTGTTTTCTTCTCCTTCTATTATTAGGATACTTTACTGTGCTGTGATAATAGGACTACGTGAATCAGGCGCGCCAAGCTACGTTAATTTCTAAGTCCACACAAAACACTAGATAATCCACTTTCCGCGCAAACCTAGTGAACACAGTTATTATCTTCTTTACATAAGTGATTTCCCAGTATATTAATATTGGCCTATGTTTTGTCTTGGTGGGTAGAAATATCCGCGCCTTTTTACCCGAGACACACCCTTTTCCCCGGGGAATTGACCTGACTGCGACCTCACAGCAGCTGTGGTTTGTTTTCCTAGATACACATTTTTGACCTGACGACCTCACCGCAGCTGCGTACTTTGTTATCGTCTTAACGCGCCTAATTGTTTCCGTCTTGCCTCGCCCATATCTTCACCATGACGTCCCTCAAGCGTTGTTCTGGGTGTGGCCTTCGCATGGCCAAGCAGTACTTTCTTTCCAAGGACGTTTGTAGGTTCTGCGTTAAGACTCAGAAGGATGATCAGAGGATCATAGAGTTAGAGAATAGGGTTACGACTCTCGCCTCCCAGGTACACTTACTGGTTAGTGCAGCAGCAACAACCCCCGCCTCCTCCTCTTCCCCTTCCTCTTCCTCTTCTTCCTCGTCCTCCTCCCTCCTCTTCCTCTTCTTCCTCGTCCTCCCCTCTAGTATTGTCTTCAACCACACAGCAGCCCCTCCCATCCTCCTCCTCCTCCTCCTCGACCATCTCCGATCTCCCCGCTTCCCACCCCTCCTTCTCCTCTTCCTCCTCCTCCTCCTCCTCGCCTTCCTCCTCCGTCCCCCCTCCCTCTCCCCGCCCACCCTCCTCCTCCTCCTCCTCTCCTCTTCCTCCTCCTTGTCCTCCGCCTCTTCTCGTCCCTCCCTCCCACACCTGTCCTTCACCTTCCCTTCCTCTTCCTCCTCCTCTCCTCGTCCGTCCCTCCTCCCCACCTCACTCTCCCTTTCTCCTACGCCTTCTTCCTCCTCCTCCTCCTCCTCCACCTCCTCCGCCTCAAATTCCTCGCCTTCCTCCGTCCCCCCTCTCCTCTTCCCGCCCACTCTCCCTCCTCCTCCTCCTCTCCTCCTCCTTGTCCTCCGCCTGGTCGCTCGTCCCTCCCTCCAACACCTGTCCCTTACCTTCCCTTTCCCCCTCCTCCCTCTCCTCGTTCATTCCTCCCTCCACCACCTCACCCTCCCTTTCTCCTTCTTCCTCTCCTCCTCCTCCTTTCCACCTGCCACCTCTTCCACAATTTCTCCACGTTCTTCACAGCAGGTCCCTCCCTCCTTCCTGCTCTCCCTCCCCCTTCACCCACCCCTCCTGGCCCCTCTTCCGACCGTCGGGTTCTTGTTGTTGGTGATAGTCAGGTTCGTTATGTTGACAGGTATTTTTGCTCCAAGGATGAAAACAGGACGAGGGTGTGTTTCCCAAAGGCAGTGGTGGGCCATATATCAGACAGGATTGAGGCGTGTATGGCAAGCGAGGGATCGAACCCCATTGTCTTTCTCAGCTGTGGCGGAAACGACGTTTCTCGTGTTCAAAGCGAGGACCTTCTCAGGCGTTTTAGAGAATTATTAGGCAGGATACGTGACGCTGGTGGGTCACCAGTAGTGTGTGGCGTCCTGCCAAGGAGGGGCGTTGGCGATGGATGGCTGTCCAGGGCGATAGCAGTGAACAGCAGACTTGCTGAGCACTGCGAGCGCAATGGGTGGCTGTTCGTCGACAATTGGGACCTCTTCTTTGGCAACGACGCCCTCTACGCCCGTGACGGGATACACTTGACGTTCAAGGGTGTTGAGGCTCTCTCAGACTCCCTTGAGCGAGCACTTGGTACCCTGAGGGATTTTTTAGTATAGGCGAGGGGGGGAGGAGTAATGGGAGGGGACATCTAGCTCATAATATAACCAGGCAGCTTAGAAGTAATTCTAGAGGAGTAACAGAGGACGGGCTAAGAATCTTCTATACTAACAGCAGGAGCCTCAGAAACAAGATAGACTTACTAAGGGGTGAAGCTTGTTCAGAAATTTTTGACATAATAGCGATCACTGAGACATGGATAGACTTTGCTAATAGAAATTTTAGGTCAGAATTTGAAATAACGGGTTATCAGATGTTTCACAAAGACAGAAGGGGCAGAAAGGGAGGTGGAGTTGCGCTATATGTTAAAGACTCACTTAAATGTTTAGTTAACAACTCAGTCAAAACTAACATGGATTCAGAATCAGTTTGGGTGGACGTTTACAAAGGAAAGAAAACTAACTCTAGGAGTTATATACAGGCCACCCAACCTTAACAGGCAGGACACGAGTATATTACTACAGGAGATTGGCAGGGCGAGTATGAATAGAAATGTCTGCGTAATGGGGGACTTTAATTATAGGAATATAGACTGGGAAGATCTAGTGGGTGACCTGGAAGCCGAGGACTTTCTTGAAGTTATACAAGATAATTTCCTTAAGCAGGTAGTTACTGAGCCTACCAGAGGAGATAACATATTAGACTTAGTCCTAACCAATAATGGGAACTTGCTACGTGAGTTGGAGGTGGGCGGAGAGTTAGGAAATAGTGACCACAGAACGGTTCGTTTTAGGGTAGACTGGGCGGTAACCCGTGATCCAAACCCAGTGTTAGTGCCAGATTTTAGAAGAGCAAACTACGAGGGGCTTCGAAGACATCTTGAAGGGGTAAACTGGGATAATTTAGGGATTCATGAGGGCCAGAACTGCGAATTGGAGAGCCAGGAGAACCAGGTAGAAATGTCTTACAATAATTTAGTTAGAGTAATAGTAGAGGGGCAAGAACAGCATATACCACAGCGAACACTTAGAAAAGAAAACAATGATCCTAAGTGGATGACTCGTGGACTAAAACACGAGATTGGGTTAAAGAAGGGAATTTATCAGAAAATAAAGAATGGGGAAACACATCTCAGGGGCCGGTACGTCGAACTATCTAGATTAGTTAAGAAAAACACCAGGATAGCAAAAAAGAACTATGAAATCAAAGTAGCAAATGAGGCGAAAAGTAATCCTAAGGGCTTCTTTCAGATGTATAGAACAAAAACACGGGAGAAAATTGGACCGCTGAAATCAAACACAGGGGAGCTAGTAGAAAATTACGAAAATATGAGCACATTGTTGAACGACTACTTCCTTTCAGTATTCACACAGGAGGATCGAACGACTATACCGGAAAGAGTTCAGGTGTACGAGGGCGGGGATGGCGATAAATTGAGGGATATAATCATTACCAGGCAAGTAGTTCAGGATGAATCAAATAAACTGTGTCTTCCTTCGCGAGTTCCGTGACAGCATCGACAGCTGAAGTAATGTCGTCCAGTTTGGCTCCCGGAATACAATAACGCCTCCGCGTCTCTGTATTCCTGCCGCAGAATTCCGTTAATTGACCTCTAACCAGCGAGTCCCTTACAAGTCTAACAGATGTTTTCAGCTTGTCTGTTCCCCGAAACTGTGTCTGATCTACGCAGACCACAGCAGGAAGAATGGTCTTGTGGCGTCTAATGGATGAGTAGTGAGGAGTGGGAGTGTGGTGGCGACTGGACGTGGAGGCGTTAGGAGGGCTGGTAGAGGAGAGGGACAAGGGGGAGCCAAGGGAAGATGAGGAAGAGGCGGAAGGGGTTGACTGCAGGGGAGTAGAGGAGGAGGATGTTGAGGATGTGGAGGAGGGGGCAGAGGCGGAGGAGGAGGAAGGGGAGGAAGGGGTTGACTGGGGAGGAGTAGAGGAGGAGGATGTTGAGGATGTGGAGGAGAGGGCAGAGGCGGAGGAGGAGGAAGGGGCGGTAGGGGTTGACTGGGGAGGAGTAGAGGAGGAGGATGTTGAGGATGTGGAGGAGGGGGGAGAAGAAATGTATGAGGAGGCGGCAGAGGCGGAGGAGGAGGAAGAGGCGGAAGGGGTTGGCTAGGGGGGAGTAGAGGAGGAGGATGTTGATGATGTGGAGGAGGGGGCAGAGTTGGAGGAGGAGGAAGGGGCGGAAGAGAAGAGTGAGGAAGAGGAAGGGGAGGAGGAAGAGTAGGTCGTGGTGGAAGGAAGATACGGAGGAAGGAAGGAAGGAAGGAAGGAAGGAAGGAAGGAAGGAAGGTGGAATTGATAAAGAAAGAAAGTTGAGAAAGTTGGGTGAAAGAGAAAGGATAAGAAGAAAAATTAAAGGAGACAAAGGGAGAAGAAGGGAACACAGGAGGATGAAATGCAGAATGAGAGATGGGGAACAGAAAAGAGAGAGAGAGAGAGAGAGAGAGAGAGAGAGAGAGAGAGAGAGAGAGAGAGAGAGAGAGAGAGAGAGAGAGAGAGAGAGAGAGAGAGAGAGAGAGAGAGAGAGAGAGAGAGAGAGAGAGAGAGAGAGAGAGAGAGAGAGAGAGAGAGAGAGAGAGAGAGAGAGAGAGAGAGAGAGAGAGAGAGAGAGAGAGAGAGAGAGAGAGAGAGAGAGAGAGAGTTGACAATTTAGAGAAAAAGAAAAAAAAGAGGAAAGAATTCACGTCATGTAATATATATCATACGGTATTGGAGAAAAAGGAATGAGGGACGAAGAGAGATAGAGAATGGAGAAGAAAGAGAGAGGAAAGATTGGAAGAACGCGGAGAGAAAAAAAAAAGCGAAAAGGAAAACTGGGATGGAGGAAGAAAATTAAGAAAAAGGGAGAGAATAAAGAGAAAGAAATGGGAGAAAAGAAAAGGGATGCAATACGTGGTGCACACAAGGAAAGGAAAGGAAAGAGGAGAAAAGAAAGAGGAAATAAAAGTGTGAGAAAGAGAAGAGAGGAGAGAGGAGAAAAAGGAAAAAGAGGGAGGAGAATGAAAAGCGACGTGACAAGCAGAGTGAGGAGGATGGTCACAAAAAAAAAATAAGGAAACAAAAAATAATAATACAGGGAAGGAAGATGAAGGGCGTCGGCGAGGGAAGACAGGGAGGAAGAAAGAGAGGGAGGTGTGGGTGGTGAATAGAGATGAAAGAAGAGACTAGCGAGAGGAGCCAATGGAAGGGGTGAAGGAAAGGGAAGTAAGGTAAGGGCGAGGTAAATGTGAGTGTGAGAGAGGAGAGAGGGGAGGGGGGGTGACAGGAGGCGAGGACAGATGCGATGGGACATATGAGAGGGATGAGATAAGAGTAACAAAAAGGAAAAGGGAAAACAGGTGAAGGGAACAGAAGGGGGAGGCGAGGGTAATGGATATGGAAAGGAGGAGGAGGTGGGAGCTAATAAATATGAGGAGAAATTCGAGAGGGGAACAGGAGGGGAACAGACAAGAGAGAAGGTTCATGAGAGGAAGAGGAAGGTGAGAGGCGACTGACAAGGATGGTGAGGTGAGGGCAAGAGTGGTGAGGGAAATAGGTGACACTGAGACACTAAAAACAAAAGGAAAGATGAGAAGACAGGAGAGTGGGGAGACAAATTAAAGAGATTGATAGGGTGAACAAGCGAGAGAGGGAAAATAAGAACGTTGAGGTGAGGTTAAGAGGTGAGTGAGGGAGGAGGTAGTGAGGAGGCGCCACAGAGCAACTAAAAAAAAGAAAAGATGAGATGGCAGGTGAATGGGAGACAAATTATAGACTGGTGAGGTGAACAGGGGAGAGAAGGCAGATAAGAACATCGAGGTTAGAGTGAGAGGTGAGGATAAGAGGGGTGAGAGAAGTAGGTGACACTGAGTAACTGAAAAAAAGGGTAAATATGAGAAGGCAAAAGAGTGAGACAAATTACAGAGACTGGCGAAGTGAAGAAGCGAGAGAGGGTAGATAAGAGCGTTGAGGTGAGGGTGAGGGGTGAGGGTGGTGCGGGTAGCAGGGACAGGTGAGTGATGAGTCGCACCTGGGCCGTGACGGGGACAACAGGTGATCAGCAACGCACGTCACAACAGCGTGTGAACAAACGCTGATTGAATGACAGGAGCTAAACCGCGAGCCGCCTCCATTAATAACAGGAGGGAACGAGGCTGATGATGATGACGGTGATAATGGTGATAATGAAGATGATGATGATGATGATGATGATGATGATGGTAGTGATGATATTTACGGTGTTGACGACAATAACGAAAACCATAACGAAGAAAAAATAATATAACTGGATGAACATTCAAACACACAAACAGACAAACAAACAAAGAAAAAGAACACACACACACACACACACACACACACACACACACACACACACACACACATAAAAAAATAATAGCAACATTCCCACAGCAACCTCTTACATTCCATAAACAACTTCACATCCCAGACCCGAGGACATCCCCGCAGCGACGCCCGTGGGGATGTGACGGAGCAGGCTGGCTGGGGAAGGCGGACGCGGGGCAAGACAAGGAGAAGGAATAAGAAAGGTGGAGTAAGAGGTAGAACAAAGGGTGGGGCAAGAACAGGGTAAGAATGGGGGACCTTGGATGTACACGATGGAGCATGAAGCAAGAACGCACTGAGGATATGGATGGCAAGGCGAAGGCGAGGCAAAGTAGGGGCAGCAACAAGGATAAGGGCAAGAGGGCACTAGGAACGGGGGAAGGGGCGGGTGAAAAGGGCAGGTGAACGGAGAGTGGGAAGAGAAAGGTCAAGGAAGGCGA